>NW_028296144.1:0-36271 GCF_964197995.2 Scardinius erythrophthalmus
TGTGTGTGTGATGTCTGTGAGTGTATGTATATAATTATTAAATATTAAAATTAAAAACAAAATTTATTGATAGCGAAAAAACTATTTATGAAGGCACCATATAGTGCTTGAAAGGTATTTAGTAGTGGGAGGGGCACCCCGCCCTCTACCACTATAAAGTCTGGAGGGACCACGCCCTCAAGCACTCTGTAGTTGCAGAGGGAACAGAGACAGTTGTCATTTCAATTCGCCTGATGAGAACCTTGGGAAAGTTCGAAACGCGTCGCGAGATATGCCTGAATGACACAAAACCGTAAAAATGAGTACAGCTGCCATCATTTTGAAGGTGGGTGATGTAGCAGAGCTTTGGAAAATTTTCTCTTCAGCCCATACAGGCGTTGAGTTGGTTAAAATGGCCGCCATCATTGTTGTGGGTGATGATGTAGCAGAGCCGCATAATTTTTTCTCCGTCCACTGTGACGTCGAGCGTCTCCTCATGTCCATACAGACGTGAGTTATATGCCCCTCACCACATCTGACTAAAACCTACCATGAGTTTTTTCACTAAATTAAACCCTTGCTGGTATAAACCACGGCAATATAGCCCGTGCAATTTGAACCCTGGCAATTTTTGCCCTATATTTTATTATTTCATAATTATATATATGTCTCTCTATGTCAGAACCGCTTACCTCTTTGGGCCTGGGGTTTTCCTTTAGTGGTCAGTAGAACGTAGGCCAGTGCACAGCCATTTCTGGGGCCTCAGGGTCCTAGATCTTGGATTTCCTCTTCACCTAACCAAGCCCGCGCCACCGCCTCTGAGCTTTTGGATTGCCCTGCATCTGGATTGGTTTGTGTGTGATGTCTGTGAGTGTATGTATATAATTATTAAATATTAAAATTAAAAACAAAATTTATTGATAGCGAAAAAACTATTTATGAAGCACCATATAGTGCTGAAAGGTATTTAGTAGTGGGAGGGGCACCCCGCCCTCTACCACTATAAAGTCTGGAGGGACCACGCCCTCAAGCACTCTGTAGTTGCAGAGGGAACAGAGACAGTTGTCATTTCAATTCGCCTGATGAGAACCTTGGGAAAGTTCGAAACGCGTCGCGAGATATGCCTGAATGACACAAAACCGTAAAAATGAGTACAGCTGCCATCATTTTGAAGGTGGGTGATGTAGCAGAGCTTTGGAAAATTTTCTCTTCAGCCCATACAGGCGTTGAGTTGGTTAAAATGGCCGCCATCATTGTTGTGGGTGATGATGTAGCAGAGCCGCATAATTTTTTCTCCGTCCACTGTGACGTCGAGCGTCTCCTCATGTCCATACAGACGTGAGTTATATGCCCCTCACCACATCTGACTAAAACCTACCATGAGTTTTTTCACTAAATTAAACCCTTGCTGGTATAAACCACGGCAATATAGCCCGTGCAATTTGAACCCTGGCAATTTTTGCCCTATATTTTATTATTTCATAATTATATATATGTCTCTCTATGTCAGAACCGCTTACCTCTTTGGGCCTGGGGTTTTCCTTTAGTGGTCAGTAGAACGTAGGCCAGTGCACAGCCATTTCTGGGGCCTCAGGGTCCTAGATCTTGGATTTCCTCTTCACCTAACCAAGCCCGCGCCACCGCCTCTGAGCTTTTGGATTGCCCTGCATCTGGATTGGTTTGTGTGTGATGTCTGTGAGTGTATGTATATAATTATTAAATATTAAAATTAAAAACAAAATTTATTGATAGCGAAAAAACTATTTATGAAGCACCATATAGTGCTGAAAGGTATTTAGTAGTGGGAGGGGCACCCCGCCCTCTACCACTATAAAGTCTGGAGGGACCACGCCCTCAAGCACTCTGTAGTTGCAGAGGGAACAGAGACAGTTGTCATTTCAATTCGCCTGATGAGAACCTTGGGAAAGTTCGAAACGCGTCGCGAGATATGCCTGAATGACACAAAACCGTAAAAATGAGTACAGCTGCCATCATTTTGAAGGTGGGTGATGTAGCAGAGCTTTGGAAAATTTTCTCTTCAGCCCATACAGGCGTTGAGTTGGTTAAAATGGCCGCCATCATTGTTGTGGGTGATGATGTAGCAGAGCCGCATAATTTTTTCTCCGTCCACTGTGACGTCGAGCGTCTCCTCATGTCCATACAGACGTGAGTTATATGCCCCTCACCACATCTGACTAAAACCTACCATGAGTTTTTCACTAAATTAAACCCTTGCTGGTATAAACCACGGCAATATAGCCCGTGCAATTTGAACCCTGGCAATTTTTGCCCTATATTTTATTATTTCATAATTATATATATGTCTCTCTATGTCAGAACCGCTTACCTCTTTGGGCCTGGGGTTTTCCTTTAGTGGTCAGTAGAACGTAGGCCAGTGCACAGCCATTTCTGGGGCCTCAGGGTCCTAGATCTTGGATTTCCTCTTCACCTAACCAAGCCCGCGCCACCGCCTCTGAGCTTTTGGATTGCCCTGCATCTGGATTGGTTTGTGTGTGATGTCTGTGAGTGTATGTATATAATTATTAAATATTAAAATTAAAAACAAAATTTATTGATAGCGAAAAAACTATTTATGAAGCACCATATAGTGCTGAAAGGTATTTAGTAGTGGGAGGGGCACCCCGCCCTCTACCACTATAAAGTCTGGAGGGACCACGCCCTCAAGCACTCTGTAGTTGCAGAGGGAACAGAGACAGTTGTCATTTCAATTCGCCTGATGAGAACCTTGGGAAAAGTTCGAAACGCGTCGCGAGATATGCCTGAATGACAACAAAACCGTAAAAATGAGTACAGCTGCCATCATTTTGAAGGTGGGTGATGTAGCAGAGCTTTGGAAAATTTTCTCTTCAGCCCATACAGGCGTTGAGTTGGTTAAAATGGCCGCCATCATTGTTGTGGGTGATGATGTAGCAGAGCCGCATATTTTTTCTCCGTCCACTGTGACGTCGAGCGTCTCCTCATGTCCATACAGACGTGAGTTATATGCCCCTCACCACATCTGACTAAAACCTACCATGAGTTTTTTCACTAAATTAAACCCTTGCTGGTATAAACCACGGCAATATAGCCCGTGCAATTTGAACCCTGGCAATTTTTGCCCTATATTTTATTATTTCATAATTATATATATGTCTCTCTATGTCAGAACCGCTTACCTCTTTGGGCCTGGGGTTTTCCTTTAGTGGTCAGTAGAACGTAGGCCAGTGCACAGCCATTTCTGGGGCCTCAGGGTCCTAGATCTTGGATTTCCTCTTCACCTAACCAAGCCCGCGCCACCGCCTCTGAGCTTTTGGATTGCCCTGCATCTGGATTGGTTTGTGTGTGATGTCTGTGAGTGTATGTATATAATTATTAAATATTAAAATTAAAAACAAAATTTATTGATAGCGAAAAACTATTTATGAAGCACCATATAGTGCTGAAAGGTATTTAGTAGTGGGAGGGGCACCCCGCCCTCTACCACTATAAAGTCTGGAGGGACCACGCCCTCAAGCACTCTGTAGTTGCAGAGGGAACAGAGACAGTTGTCATTTCAATTCGCCTGATGAGAACCTTGGGAAAGTTCGAAACGCGTCGCGAGATATGCCTGAATGACACAAAACCGTAAAAATGAGTACAGCTGCCATCATTTTGAAGGTGGGTGATGTAGCAGAGCTTTGGAAAATTTTCTCTTCAGCCCATACAGGCGTTGAGTTGGTTAAAATGGCCGCCATCATTGTTGTGGGTGATGATGTAGCAGAGCCGCATAATTTTTTCTCCGTCCACTGTGACGTCGAGCGTCTCCTCATGTCCATACAGACGTGAGTTATATGCCCCTCACCACATCTGACTAAAACCTACCATGAGTTTTTTCACTAAATTAAACCCTTGCTGGTATAAACCACGGCAATATAGCCCGTGCAATTTGAACCCTGGCAATTTTTGCCCATATTTTATTATTTCATAATTATATATATGTCTCTCTATGTCAGAACCGCTTACCTCTTTGGGCCTGGGGTTTTCCTTTAGTGGTCAGTAGAACGTAGGCCAGTGCACAGCCATTTCTGGGGCCTCAGGGTCCTAGATCTTGGATTTCCTCTTCACCTAACCAAGCCCGCGCCACCGCCTCTGAGCTTTTGGATTGCCCTGCATCTGGATTGGTTTGTGTGTGATGTCTGTGAGTGTATGTATATAATTATTAAATATTAAAATTAAAAACAAAATTTATTGATAGCGAAAAAACTATTTATGAAGCACCATATAGTGCTGAAAGGTATTTAGTAGTGGGAGGGGCACCCCGCCCTCTACCACTATAAAGTCTGGAGGGACCACGCCCTCAAGCACTCTGTAGTTGCAGAGGGAACAGAGACAGTTGTCATTTCAATTCGCCTGATGAGAACCTTGGGAAAGTTCGAAACGCGTCGCGAGATATGCCTGAATGACACAAAACGTAAAAATGAGTACAGCTGCCATCATTTTGAAGGTGGGTGATGTAGCAGAGCTTTGGAAAATTTTCTCTTCAGCCCATACAGGCGTTGAGTTGGTTAAAATGGCCGCCATCATTGTTGTGGGTGATGATGTAGCAGAGCCGCATAATTTTTTCTCCGTCCACCTGTGACGTCGAGCGTCTCCTCATGTCCATACAGACGTGAGTTATATGCCCCTCACCACATCTGACTAAAACCTACCATGAGTTTTTTCACTAAATTAAACCTTGCTGGTATAAACCACGGCAATATAGCCCGTGCAATTTGAACCCTGGCAATTTTTGCCCTATATTTTATTATTTCATAATTATATATATGTCTCTCTATGTCAGAACCGCTTACCTCTTTGGGCCTGGGGTTTTCCTTTAGTGGTCAGTAGAACGTAGGCCAGTGCACAGCCATTTCTGGGGCCTCAGGGTCCTAGATCTTGGATTTCCTCTTCACCTAACCAAGCCCGCGCCACCGCCTCTGAGCTTTTGGATTGCCCTGCATCTGGATTGGTTTGTGTGTGATGTCTGTGAGTGTATGTATATAATTATTAAATATTAAAATTAAAAACAAAATTTATTGATAGCGAAAAAACTATTTATGAAGCACCATATAGTGCTGAAAGGTATTTAGTAGTGGGAGGGGCACCCCGCCCTCTACCACTATAAAGTCTGGAGGGACCACGCCCTCAAGCACTCTGTAGTTGCAGAGGGAACAGAGACAGTTGTCATTTCAATTCGCCTGATGAGAACCTTGGGAAAGTTCGAAACGCGTCGCGAGATATGCCTGAATGACACAAAACCGTAAAAATGAGTACAGCTGCCATCATTTTGAAGGTGGGTGATGTAGCAGAGCTTTGGAAAATTTTCTCTTCAGCCATACAGGCGTTGAGTTGGTTAAAATGGCCGCCATCATTGTTGTGGGTGATGATGTAGCAGAGCCGCATAATTTTTTCTCCGTCCACTGTGACGTCGAGCGTCTCCTCATGTCCATACAGACGTGAGTTATATGCCCCTCACCACATCTGACTAAAACCTACCATGAGTTTTTTCACTAAATTAAACCCTTGCTGGTATAAACCACGGCAATATAGCCCGTGCAATTTGAACCCTGGCAATTTTTGCCCTATATTTTATTATTTCATAATTATATATATGTCTCTCTATGTCAGAACCGCTTACCTCTTTGGGCCTGGGGTTTTCCTTTAGTGGTCAGTAGAACGTAGGCCAGTGCACAGCCATTTCTGGGGCCTCAGGGTCCTAGATCTTGGATTTCCTCTTCACCTAACCAAGCCCGCGCCACCGCCTCTGAGCTTTTGGATTGCCCTGCATCTGGATTGGTTTGTGTGTGATGTCTGTGAGTGTATGTATATAATTATTAAATATTAAAATTAAAAACAAAATTATTGATAGCGAAAAACTATTTATGAAGCACCATATAGTGCTGAAAGGTATTTAGTAGTGGGAGGGGCACCCCGCCCTCTACCACTATAAAGTCTGGAGGGACCACGCCCTCAAGCACTCTGTAGTTGCAGAGGGAACAGAGACAGTTGTCATTTCAATTCGCCTGATGAGAACCTTGGGAAAGTTCGAAACGCGTCGCGAGATATGCCTGAATGACACAAAACCGTAAAAATGAGTACAGCTGCCATCATTTTGAAGGTGGGTGATGTAGCAGAGCTTTGGAAAATTTTCTCTTCAGCCCATACAGGCGTTGAGTTGGTTAAAATGGCCGCCATCATTGTTGTGGGTGATGATGTAGCAGAGCCGCATAATTTTTTCTCCGTCCACTGTGACGTCGAGCGTCTCCTCATGTCCATACAGACGTGAGTTATATGCCCCTCACCACATCTGACTAAAACCTACCATGAGTTTTTTCACTAAATTAAACCCTTGCTGGTATAAACCACGGCAATATAGCCCGTGCAATTTGAACCCTGGCAATTTTTGCCCTATATTTTATTATTTCATAATTATATATATGTCTCTCTATGTCAGAACCGCTTACCTCTTTGGGCCTGGGGTTTTCCTTTAGTGGTCAGTAGAACGTAGGCCAGTGCACAGCCATTTCTGGGGCCTCAGGGTCCTAGATCTTGGATTTCCTCTTCACCTAACCAAGCCCGCGCCACCGCCTCTGAGCTTTTGGATTGCCCTGCATCTGGATTGGTTTGTGTGTGATGTCTGTGAGTGTATGTATATAATTATTAAATATTAAAATTAAAAACAAAATTTATTGATAGCGAAAAAACTATTTATGAAGCACCATATAGTGCTGAAAGGTATTTAGTAGTGGGAGGGGCACCCCGCCCTCTACCACTATAAAGTCTGGAGGGACCACGCCCTCAAGCACTCTGTAGTTGCAGAGGGAACAGAGACAGTTGTCATTTCAATTCGCCTGATGAGAACCTTGGGAAAGTTCGAAACGCGTCGCGAGATATGCCTGAATGACACAAAACCGTAAAAATGAGTACAGCTGCCATCATTTTGAAGGTGGGTGATGTAGCAGAGCTTTGGAAAATTTTCTCTTCAGCCCATACAGGCGTTGAGTTGGTTAAAATGGCCGCCATCATTGTTGTGGGTGATGATGTAGCAGAGCCGCATAATTTTTTCTCCGTCCACTGTGACGTCGAGCGTCTCCTCATGTCCATACAGACGTGAGTTATATGCCCCTCACCACATCTGACTAAAACCTACCATGAGTTTTTTCACTAAATTAACCCTTGCTGGTATAAACCACGGCAATATAGCCCGTGCAATTTGAACCCTGGCAATTTTTGCCCTATATTTTATTATTTCATAATTATATATATGTCTCTCTATGTCAGAACCGCTTACCTCTTTGGGCCTGGGGTTTTCCTTTAGTGGTCAGTAGAACGTAGGCCAGTGCACAGCCATTTCTGGGGCCTCAGGGTCCTAGATCTTGGATTTCCTCTTCACCTAACCAAGCCCGCGCCACCGCCTCTGAGCTTTTGGATTGCCCTGCATCTGGATTGGTTTGTGTGTGATGTCTGTGAGTGTATGTATATAATTATTAAATATTAAAATTAAAAACAAATTTATTGATAGCGAAAAACTATTTATGAAGCACCATATAGTGCTGAAAGGTATTTAGTAGTGGGAGGGGCACCCCGCCCTCTACCACTATAAAGTCTGGAGGGACCACGCCCTCAAGCACTCTGTAGTTGCAGAGGGAACAGAGACAGTTGTCATTTCAATTCGCCTGATGAGAACCTTGGAAAGTTCGAAACGCGTCGCGAGATATGCCTGAATGACACAAAACCGTAAAAATGAGTACAGCTGCCATCATTTTGAAGGTGGGTGATGTAGCAGAGCTTTGGAAAATTTTCTCTTCAGCCCATACAGGCGTTGAGTTGGTTAAAATGGCCGCCATCATTGTTGTGGGTGATGATGTAGCAGAGCCGCATAATTTTTTCTCCGTCCACTGTGACGTCGAGCGTCTCCTCATGTCCATACAGACGTGAGTTATATGCCCTCACCACATCTGACTAAAACCTACCATGAGTTTTTTCACTAAATTAAACCCTTGCTGGTATAAACCACGGCAATATAGCCCGTGCAATTTGAACCCTGGCAATTTTTGCCCTATATTTTATTATTTCATAATTATATATATGTCTCTCTATGTCAGAACCGCTTACCTCTTTGGGCCTGGGGTTTTCCTTTAGTGTCAGTAGAACGTAGGCCAGTGCACAGCCATTTCTGGGGCCTCAGGGTCCTAGATCTTGGATTTCCTCTTCACCTAACCAAGCCCGCGCCACCGCCTCTGAGCTTTTGGATTGCCCTGCATCTGGATTGGTTTGTGTGTGATGTCTGTGAGTGTATGTATATAATTATTAAATATTAAAATTAAAAACAAAATTTATTGATAGCGAAAAAAACTATTTATGAAGCACCATATAGTGCTGAAAGGTATTTAGTAGTGGGAGGGGCACCCCGCCCTCTACCACTATAAAGTCTGGAGGGACCACGCCCTCAAGCACTCTGTAGTTGCAGAGGGAACAGAGACAGTTGTCATTTCAATTCGCCTGATGAGAACCTTGGGAAAGTTCGAAACGCGTCGCGAGATATGCCTGAATGACACAAAACCGTAAAAATGAGTACAGCTGCCATCATTTTGAAGGTGGGTGATGTAGCAGAGCTTTGGAAAATTTTCTCTTCAGCCCATACAGGCGTTGAGTTGGTTAAAATGGCCGCCATCATTGTTGTGGGTGATGATGTAGCAGAGCCGCATAATTTTTTCTCCGTCCACTGTGACGTCGAGCGTCTCCTCATGTCCATACAGACGTGAGTTTATATGCCCCTCACCACATCTGACTAAAACCTACCATGAGTTTTTTCACTAAATTAAACCCTTGCTGGTATAAACCACGGCAATATAGCCCGTGCAATTTGAACCCTGGCAATTTTTGCCCTATATTTTATTATTTCATAATTATATATATGTCTCTCTATGTCAGAACCGCTTACCTCTTTGGGCCTGGGGTTTTCCTTTAGTGGTCAGTAGAACGTAGGCCAGTGCACAGCCATTTCTGGGGCCTCAGGGCCTAGATCTTGGATTTCCTCTTCACCTAACCAAGCCCGCGCCACCGCCTCTGAGCTTTTGGATTGCCCTGCATCTGGATTGGTTTGTGTGTGATGTCTGTGAGTGTATGTATATAATTATTAAATATTAAAATTAAAAACAAATTTATTGATAGCGAAAAAACTATTTATGAAGCACCATATAGTGCTGAAAGGTATTTAGTAGTGGGAGGGGCACCCCGCCCTCTACCACTATAAAGTCTGGAGGGACCACGCCCTCAAGCACTCTGTAGTTGCAGAGGGAACAGAGACAGTTGTCATTTCAATTCGCCTGATGAGAACCTTGGGAAAGTTCGAAACGCGTCGCGAGATATGCCTGAATGACACAAAACCGTAAAAATGAGTACAGCTGCCATCATTTTGAAGGTGGGTGATGTAGCAGAGCTTTGGAAAATTTTCTCTTCAGCCCATACAGGCGTTGAGTTGGTTAAAATGGCCGCCATCATTGTTGTGGGTGATGATGTAGCAGAGCCGCATAATTTTTTCTCCGTCCACTGTGACGTCGAGCGTCTCCTCATGTCCATACAGACGTGAGTTATATGCCCCTCACCACATCTGACTAAAACCTACATGAGTTTTTTCACTAAATTAAACCCTTGCTGGTATAAACCACGGCAATATAGCCCGTGCAATTTGAACCCTGGCAATTTTTGCCCTATATTTTATTATTTCATAATTATATATATGTCTCTCTATGTCAGAACCGCTTACCTCTTTGGGCCTGGGGTTTTCCTTTAGTGGTCAGTAGAACGTAGGCCAGTGCACAGCCATTTCTGGGGCCTCAGGGTCCTAGATCTTGGATTTCCTCTTCACCTAACCAAGCCCGCGCCACCGCCTCTGAGCTTTTGGATTGCCCTGCATCTGGATTGGTTTGTGTGTGATGTCTGTGAGTGTATGTATATAATTATTAAATATTAAAATTAAAAACAAAATTTATTGATAGCGAAAAAACTATTTTATGAAGCACCATATAGTGCTGAAAGGTATTTAGTAGTGGGAGGGCACCCCGCCCTCTACCACTATAAAGTCTGGAGGGACCACGCCCTCAAGCACTCTGTAGTTGCAGAGGGAACAGAGACAGTTGTCATTTCAATTCGCCTGATGAGAACCTTGGGAAAGTTCGAAACGCGTCGCGAGATATGCCTGAATGACACAAAACCGTAAAAATGAGTACAGCTGCCATCATTTTGAAGGTGGGTGATGTAGCAGAGCTTTGGAAAATTTTCTCTTCAGCCCATACAGGCGTTGAGTTGGTTAAAATGGCCGCCAT
The DNA here is from genome assembly GCF_964197995.2 of Scardinius erythrophthalmus. Classification (NCBI taxonomy): domain Eukaryota; kingdom Metazoa; phylum Chordata; class Actinopteri; order Cypriniformes; family Leuciscidae; genus Scardinius; species Scardinius erythrophthalmus. The sequence continues at coordinate 10,326 of NW_028296144.1, forward strand.
CATTGTTGTGGGTGATGATGTAGCAGAGCCGCATAATTTTTTCTCCGTCCACTGTGACGTCGAGCGTCTCCTCATGTCCATACAGACGTGAGTTATATGCCCCTCACCACATCTGACTAAAACCTACCATGAGTTTTTTCACTAAATTAAACCCTTGCTGGTATAAACCACGGCAATATAGCCCGTGCAATTTGAACCCTGGCAATTTTTGCCCTATATTTTATTATTTCATAATTATATATATGTCTCTCTATGTCAGAACCGCTTACCTCTTTGGGCCTGGGGTTTTCCTTTAGTGGTCAGTAGAACGTAGGCCAGTGCACAGCCATTTCTGGGGCCTCAGGGTCCTAGATCTTGGGATTTCCTCTTCACCTAACCAAGCCCGCGCCACCGCCTCTGAGCTTTTGGATTGCCCTGCATCTGGATTGGTTTGTGTGTGATGTCTGTGAGTGTATGTATATAATTATTAAATATTAAAATTAAAAACAAAATTTATTGATAGCGAAAAAACTATTTATGAAGCACCATATAGTGCTGAAAGGTATTTAGTAGTGGGAGGGGCACCCCGCCCTCTACCACTATAAAGTCTGGAGGGACCACGCCCTCAAGCACTCTGTAGTTGCAGAGGGAACAGAGACAGTTGTCATTTCAATTCGCCTGATGAGAACCTTGGGAAAGTTCGAAACGCGTCGCGAGATATGCCTGAATGACACAAAACCGTAAAAATGAGTACAGCTGCCATCATTTTGAAGGTGGGTGATGTAGCAGAGCTTTGGAAAATTTTCTCTTCAGCCCATACAGGCGTTGAGTTGGTTAAAATGGCCGCCATCATTGTTGTGGGTGATGATGTAGCAGAGCCGCATAATTTTTTCTCCGTCCACTGTGACGTCGAGCGTCTCCTCATGTCCATACAGACGTGAGTATATGCCCCTCACCACATCTGACTAAAACCTACCATGAGTTTTTTCACTAAATTAAACCCTTGCTGGTATAAACCACGGCAATATAGCCCGTGCAATTTGAACCCTGGCAATTTTTGCCCTATATTTTATTATTTCATAATTATATATATGTCTCTCTATGTCAGAACCGCTTACCTCTTTGGGCCTGGGGTTTTCCTTTAGTGGTCAGTAGAACGTAGGCCAGTGCACAGCCATTTCTGGGGCCTCAGGGTCCTAGATCTTGGATTTCCTCTTCACCTAACCAAGCCCGCGCCACCGCCTCTGAGCTTTTGGATTGCCCTGCATCTGGATTGGTTTGTGTGTGATGTCTGTGAGTGTATGTATATAATTATTAAATATTAAAATTAAAAACAAAATTTATTGATAGCGAAAAAACTATTTATGAAGCACCATATAGTGCTGAAAGGTATTTAGTAGTGGGAGGGGCACCCCGCCCTCTACCACTATAAAGTCTGGAGGGACCACGCCCTCAAGCACTCTGTAGTTGCAGAGGGAACAGAGACAGTTGTCATTTCAATTCGCCTGATGAGAACCTTGGGGAAAGTTCGAAACGCGTCGCGAGATATGCCTGAATGACACAAAACCGTAAAATGAGTACAGCTGCCATCATTTTGAAGGTGGGTGATGTAGCAGAGCTTTGGAAAATTTTCTCTTCAGCCCATACAGGCGTTGAGTTGGTTAAAATGGCCGCCATCATTGTTGTGGGTGATGATGTAGCAGAGCCGCATAATTTTTTCTCCGTCCACTGTGACGTCGAGCGTCTCCTCATGTCCATACAGACGTGAGTTATATGCCCCTCACCACATCTGACTAAAACCTACCATGAGTTTTTTCACTAAATTAAACCCTTGCTGGTATAAACCACGGCAATATAGCCCGTGCAATTTGAAACCCTGGCAATTTTTGCCCTATATTTTATTATTTCATAATTATATATATGTCTCTCTATGTCAGAACCGCTTACCTCTTTGGGCCTGGGGTTTTCCTTTAGTGGTCAGTAGAACGTAGGCCAGTGCACAGCCATTTCTGGGGCCTCAGGGTCCTAGATCTTGGATTTCCTCTTCACCTAACCAAGCCCGCGCCACCGCCTCTGAGCTTTTGGATTGCCCTGCATCTGGATTGGTTTGTGTGTGATGTCTGTGAGTGTATGTATATAATTATTAAATATTAAAATTAAAACAAAATTTATTGATAGCGAAAAAACTATTTATGAAGCACCATATAGTGCTGAAAGGTATTTAGTAGTGGGAGGGGCACCCCGCCCTCTACCACTATAAAGTCTGGAGGGACCACGCCCTCAAGCACTCTGTAGTTGCAGAGGGAACAGAGACAGTTGTCATTTCAATTCGCCTGATGAGAACCTTGGGAAAGTTCGAAACGCGTCGCGAGATATGCCTGAATGACACAAAACCGTAAAAATGAGTACAGCTGCCATCATTTTGAAGGTGGGTGATGTAGCAGAAGCTTTGGAAAATTTTCTCTTCAGCCCATACAGGCGTTGAGTTGGTTAAAATGGCCGCCATCATTGTTGTGGGTGATGATGTAGCAGAGCCGCATAATTTTTTCTCCGTCCACTGTGACGTCGAGCGTCTCCTCATGTCCATACAGACGTGAGTTATATGCCCCTCACCACATCTGACTAAAACCTACCATGAGTTTTTTCACTAAATTAAACCCTTGCTGGTATAAACCACGGCAATATAGCCCGTGCAATTTGAACCCTGGCAATTTTTGCCCTATATTTTATTATTTCATAATTATATATATGTCTCTCTATGTCAGAACCGCTTACCTCTTTGGGCCTGGGGTTTTCCTTTAGTGGTCAGTAGAACGTAGGCCAGTGCACAGCCATTTCTGGGGCCTCAGGGTCCTAGATCTTGGATTTCCTCTTCACCTAACCAAGCCCGCGCCACCGCCTCTGAGCTTTTGGATTGCCCTGCATCTGGATTGGTTTGTGTGTGATGTCTGTGAGTGTATGTATATAATTATTAAATATTAAAATTAAAAACAAAATTTATTGATAGCGAAAAACTATTTATGAAGCACCATATAGTGCTGAAAGGTATTTAGTAGTGGGAGGGGCACCCCGCCCTCTACCACTATAAAGTCTGGAGGGGACCACGCCCTCAAGCACTCTGTAGTTGCAGAGGGAACAGAGACAGTTGTCATTTCAATTCGCCTGATGAGAACCTTGGGAAAGTTCGAAACGCGTCGCGAGATATGCCTGAATGACACAAAACCGTAAAAATGAGTACAGCTGCCATCATTTTGAAGGTGGGTGATGTAGCAGAGCTTTGGAAAATTTTCTCTTCAGCCCATACAGGCGTTGAGTTGGTTAAAATGGCCGCCATCATTGTTGTGGGTGATGATGTAGCAGAGCCGCATAATTTTTTCTCCGTCCACTGTGACGTCGAGCGTCTCCTCATGTCCATACAGACGTGAGTTATATGCCCCTCACCACATCTGACTAAAACCTACCATGAGTTTTTTCACTAAATTAAACCCTTGCTGGTATAAACACGGCAATATAGCCCGTGCAATTTGAACCCTGGCAATTTTTGCCCTATATTTATTATTTCATAATTATATATATGTCTCTCTATGTCAGAACCGCTTACCTCTTTGGGCCTGGGGTTTTCCCTTTAGTGGTCAGTAGAACGTAGGCCAGTGCACAGCCATTTCTGGGGCCTCAGGGTCCTAGATCTTGGATTTCCTCTTCACCTAACCAAGCCCGCGCCACCGCCTCTGAGCTTTTGGATTGCCCTGCATCTGGATTGGTTTGTGTGTGATGTCTGTGAGTGTATGTATATAATTATTAAATATTAAAATTAAAAACAAATTTATTGATAGCGAAAAAACTATTTATGAAGCACCATATAGTGCTGAAAGGTATTTAGTAGTGGGAGGGGCACCCCGCCCTCTACCACTATAAAGTCTGGAGGGACCACGCCCTCAAGCACTCTGTAGTTGCAGAGGGAACAGAGACAGTTGTCATTTCAATTCGCCTGATGAGAACCTTGGGAAAGTTCGAAACGCGTCGCGAGATATGCCTGAATGACACAAAACCGTAAAAATGAGTACAGCTGCCATCATTTTGAAGGTGGGTGATGTAGCAGAGCTTTGGAAAATTTTCTCTTCAGCCCATACAGGCGTTGAGTTGGTTAAAATGGCCGCCATCATTGTTGTGGGTGATGATGTAGCAGAGCCGCATAATTTTTTCTCCGTCCACTGTGACGTCGAGCGTCTCCTCATGTCCATACAGACGTGAGTTATATGCCCCTCACCACATCTGACTAAAACCTACCATGAGTTTTTTCACTAAATTAAACCCTTGCTGGTATAAACCACGGCAATATAGCCCGTGCAATTTGAACCCTGGCAATTTTTGCCCTATATTTTATTATTTCATAATTATATATATGTCTCTCTATGTCAGAACCGCTTACCTCTTTGGGCCTGGGGTTTTCCTTTAGTGGTCAGTAGAACGTAGGCCAGTGCACAGCCATTTCTGGGGCCTCAGGGTCCTAGATCTTGGATTTCCTCTTCACCTAACCAAGCCCGCGCCACCGCCTCTGAGCTTTTGGATTGCCCTGCATCTGGATTGGTTTGTGTGTGATGTCTGTGAGTGTATGTATATAATTATTAAATATTAAAATTAAAAACAAAATTTATTGATAGCGAAAAAAACTATTTATGAAGCACCATATAGTGCTGAAAGGTATTTAGTAGTGGGAGGGGCACCCCGCCCTCTACCACTATAAAGTCTGGAGGGACCACGCCCTCAAGCACTCTGTAGTTGCAGAGGGAACAGAGACAGTTGTCATTTCAATTCGCCTGATGAGAACCTTGGGAAAGTTCGAAACGCGTCGCGAGATATGCCTGAATGACACAAAACCGTAAAAATGAGTACAGCTGCCATCATTTTGAAGGTGGGTGATGTAGCAGAGCTTTGGAAAATTTTCTCTTCAGCCCATACAGGCGTTGAGTTGGTTAAAATGGCCGCCATCATTGTTGTGGGTGATGATGTAGCAGAGCCGCATAATTTTTTCTCCGTCCACTGTGACGTCGAGCGTCTCCTCATGTCCATACAGACGTGAGTTATATGCCCCTCACCACATCTGACTAAAACCTACCATGAGTTTTTTCACTAAATTAAACCCTTGCTGGTATAAACCACGGCAATATAGCCCGTGCAATTTGAACCCTGGCAATTTTTGCCCTATATTTTATTATTTCATAATTATATATATGTCTCTCTATGTCAGAACCGCTTACCTCTTTGGGCCTGGGGTTTTCCTTTAGTGGTCAGTAGAACGTAGGCCAGTGCACAGCCATTTCTGGGGCCTCAGGGTCCTAGATCTTGGATTTCCTCTTCACCTAACCAAGCCCGCGCCACCGCCTCTGAGCTTTTGGATTGCCCTGCATCTGGATTGGTTTGTGTGTGATGTCTGTGAGTGTATGTATATAATTATTAAATATTAAAATTAAAAACAAAATTTATTGATAGCGAAAAAACTATTTATGAAGCACCATATAGTGCTGAAAGGTATTTAGTAGTGGGAGGGGCACCCCGCCCTCTACCACTATAAAGTCTGGAGGGACCACGCCCTCAAGCACTCTGTAGTTGCAGAGGGAACAGAGACAGTTGTCATTTCAATTCGCCTGATGAGAACCTTGGGAAAGTTCGAAACGCGTCGCGAGATATGCCTGAATGACACAAAACCGTAAAAATGAGTACAGCTGCCATCATTTTGAAGGTGGGTGATGTAGCAGAGCTTTGGAAAATTTTCTCTTCAGCCCATACAGGCGTTGAGTTGGTTAAAATGGCCGCCATCATTGTTGTGGGTGATGATGTAGCAGAGCCGCATAATTTTTTCTCCGTCCACTGTGACGTCGAGCGTCTCCTCATGTCCATACAGACGTGAGTTATATGCCCCTCACCACATCTGACTAAAACCTACCATGAGTTTTTTCACTAAATTAAACCCTTGCTGGTATAAACCACGGCAATATAGCCCGTGCAATTTGAACCCTGGCAATTTTTGCCCTATATTTTATTATTTCATAATTATATATATGTCTCTCTATGTCAGAACCGCTTACCTCTTTGGGCCTGGGGTTTTCCTTTAGTGGTCAGTAGAACGTAGGCCAGTGCACAGCCATTTCTGGGGCCTCAGGGTCCTAGATCTTGGATTTCCTCTTCACCTAACCAAGCCCGCGCCACCGCCTCTGAGCTTTTGGATTGCCCTGCATCTGGATTGGTTTGTGTGTGATGTCTGTGAGTGTATGTATATAATTATTAAATATTAAAATTAAAAACAAAATTTATTGATAGCGAAAAAACTATTTATGAAGCACCATATAGTGCTGAAAGGTATTTAGTAGTGGGAGGGGCACCCCGCCCTCTACCACTATAAAGTCTGGAGGGACCACGCCCTCAAGCACTCTGTAGTTGCAGAGGGAACAGAGACAGTTGTCATTTCAATTCGCCTGATGAGAACCTTGGGAAAGTTCGAAACGCGTCGCGAGATATGCCTGAATGACACAAAACCGTAAAAATGAGTACAGCTGCCATCATTTTGAAGGTGGGTGATGTAGCAGAGCTTTGGAAAATTTTCTCTTCAGCCCATACAGGCGTTGAGTTGGTTAAAATGGCCGCCATCATTGTTGTGGGTGATGATGTAGCAGAGCCGCATAATTTTTTCTCCGTCCACTGTGACGTCGAGCGTCTCCTCATGTCCATACAGACGTGAGTTATATGCCCCTCACCACATCTGACTAAAACCTACCATGAGTTTTTTCACTAAATTAAACCCTTGCTGGTATAAACCACGGCAATATAGCCCGTGCAATTTGAACCCTGGCAATTTTTGCCCTATATTTTATTATTTCATAATTATATATATGTCTCTCTATGTCAGAACCGCTTACCTCTTTGGGCCTGGGGTTTTCCTTTAGTGGTCAGTAGAACGTAGGCCAGTGCACAGCCATTTCTGGGGCCTCAGGGTCCTAGATCTTGGATTTCCTCTTCACCTAACCAAGCCCGCGCCACCGCCTCTGAGCTTTTGGATTGCCCTGCATCTGGATTGGTTTGTGTGTGATGTCTGTGAGTGTATGTATATAATTATTAAATATTAAAATTAAAAACAAAATTTATTGATAGCGAAAAAACTATTTATGAAGCACCATATAGTGCTGAAAGGTATTTAGTAGTGGGAGGGGCACCCCGCCCTCTACCACTATAAAGTCTGGAGGGACCACGCCCTCAAGCACTCTGTAGTTGCAGAGGGAACAGAGACAGTTGTCATTTCAATTCGCCTGATGAGAACCTTGGGAAAGTTCGAAACGCGTCGCGAGATATGCCTGAATGACACAAAACCGTAAAAATGAGTACAGCTGCCATCATTTTGAAGGTGGGTGATGTAGCAGAGCTTTGGAAAATTTTCTCTTCAGCCCATACAGGCGTTGAGTTGGTTAAAATGGCCGCCATCATTGTTGTGGGTGATGATGTAGCAGAGCCGCATAATTTTTTCTCCGTCCACTGTGACGTCGAGCGTCTCCTCATGTCCATACAGACGTGAGTTATATGCCCCTCACCACATCTGACTAAAACCTACCATGAGTTTTTTCACTAAATTAAACCCTTGCTGGTATAAACCACGGCAATATAGCCCGTGCAATTTGAACCCTGGCAATTTTTGCCCTATATTTTATTATTTCATAATTATATATATGTCTCTCTATGTCAGAACCGCTTACCTCTTTGGGCCTGGGGTTTTCCTTTAGTGGTCAGTAGAACGTAGGCCAGTGCACAGCCATTTCTGGGGCCTCAGGGTCCTAGATCTTGGATTTCCTCTTCACCTAACCAAGCCCGCGCCACCGCCTCTGAGCTTTTGGATTGCCCTGCATCTGGATTGGTTTGTGTGTGATGTCTGTGAGTGTATGTATATAATTATTAAATATTAAAATTAAAAACAAAATTTATTGATAGCGAAAAAACTATTTATGAAGCACCATATAGTGCTGAAAGGTATTTAGTAGTGGGAGGGGCACCCCGCCCTCTACCACTATAAAGTCTGGAGGGACCACGCCCTCAAGCACTCTGTAGTTGCAGAGGGAACAGAGACAGTTGTCATTTCAATTCGCCTGATGAGAACCTTGGGAAAGTTCGAAACGCGTCGCGAGATATGCCTGAATGACACAAAACCGTAAAAATGAGTACAGCTGCCATCATTTTGAAGGTGGGTGATGTAGCAGAGCTTTGGAAAATTTTCTCTTCAGCCCATACAGGCGTTGAGTTGGTTAAAATGGCCGCCATCATTGTTGTGGGTGATGATGTAGCAGAGCCGCATAATTTTTTCTCCGTCCACTGTGACGTCGAGCGTCTCCTCATGTCCATACAGACGTGAGTTATATGCCCCTCACCACATCTGACTAAAACCTACCATGAGTTTTTTCACTAAATTAAACCCTTGCTGGTATAAACCACGGCAATATAGCCCGTGCAATTTGAACCCTGGCAATTTTTGCCCTATATTTTATTATTTCATAATTATATATATGTCTCTCTATGTCAGAACCGCTTACCTCTTTGGGCCTGGGGTTTTCCTTTAGTGGTCAGTAGAACGTAGGCCAGTGCACAGCCATTTCTGGGGCCTCAGGGTCCTAGATCTTGGATTTCCTCTTCACCTAACCAAGCCCGCGCCACCGCCTCTGAGCTTTTGGATTGCCCTGCATCTGGATTGGTTTGTGTGTGATGTCTGTGAGTGTATGTATATAATTATTAAATATTAAAATTAAAAACAAAATTTATTGATAGCGAAAAAACTATTTATGAAGCACCATATAGTGCTGAAAGGTATTTAGTAGTGGGAGGGGCACCCCGCCCTCTACCACTATAAAGTCTGGAGGGACCACGCCCTCAAGCACTCTGTAGTTGCAGAGGGAACAGAGACAGTTGTCATTTCAATTCGCCTGATGAGAACCTTGGGAAAGTTCGAAACGCGTCGCGAGATATGCCTGAATGACACAAAACCGTAAAAATGAGTACAGCTGCCATCATTTTGAAGGTGGGTGATGTAGCAGAGCTTTGGAAAATTTTCTCTTCAGCCCATACAGGCGTTGAGTTGGTTAAAATGGCCGCCATCATTGTTGTGGGTGATGATGTAGCAGAGCCGCATAATTTTTTCTCCGTCCACTGTGACGTCGAGCGTCTCCTCATGTCCATACAGACGTGAGTTATATGCCCCTCACCACATCTGACTAAAACCTACCATGAGTTTTTTCACTAAATTAAACCCTTGCTGGTATAAACCACGGCAATATAGCCCGTGCAATTTGAACCCTGGCAATTTTTGCCCTATATTTTATTATTTCATAATTATATATATGTCTCTCTATGTCAGAACCGCTTACCTCTTTGGGCCTGGGGTTTTCCTTTAGTGGTCAGTAGAACGTAGGCCAGTGCACAGCCATTTCTGGGGCCTCAGGGTCCTAGATCTTGGATTTCCTCTTCACCTAACCAAGCCCGCGCCACCGCCTCTGAGCTTTTGGATTGCCCTGCATCTGGATTGGTTTGTGTGTGATGTCTGTGAGTGTATGTATATAATTATTAAATATTAAAATTAAAAACAAAATTTATTGATAGCGAAAAAACTATTTATGAAGCACCATATAGTGCTGAAAGGTATTTAGTAGTGGGAGGGGCACCCCGCCCTCTACCACTATAAAGTCTGGAGGGACCACGCCCTCAAGCACTCTGTAGTTGCAGAGGGAACAGAGACAGTTGTCATTTCAATTCGCCTGATGAGAACCTTGGGAAAGTTCGAAACGCGTCGCGAGATATGCCTGAATGACACAAAACCGTAAAAATGAGTACAGCTGCCATCATTTTGAAGGTGGGTGATGTAGCAGAGCTTTGGAAAATTTTCTCTTCAGCCCATACAGGCGTTGAGTTGGTTAAAATGGCCGCCATCATTGTTGTGGGTGATGATGTAGCAGAGCCGCATAATTTTTTCTCCGTCCACTGTGACGTCGAGCGTCTCCTCATGTCCATACAGACGTGAGTTATATGCCCCTCACCACATCTGACTAAAACCTACCATGAGTTTTTTCACTAAATTAAACCCTTGCTGGTATAAACCACGGCAATATAGCCCGTGCAATTTGAACCCTGGCAATTTTTGCCCTATATTTTATTATTTCATAATTATATATATGTCTCTCTATGTCAGAACCGCTTACCTCTTTGGGCCTGGGGTTTTCCTTTAGTGGTCAGTAGAACGTAGGCCAGTGCACAGCCATTTCTGGGGCCTCAGGGTCCTAGATCTTGGATTTCCTCTTCACCTAACCAAGCCCGCGCCACCGCCTCTGAGCTTTTGGATTGCCCTGCATCTGGATTGGTTTGTGTGTGATGTCTGTGAGTGTATGTATATAATTATTAAATATTAAAATTAAAAACAAAATTTATTGATAGCGAAAAAACTATTTATGAAGCACCATATAGTGCTGAAAGGTATTTAGTAGTGGGAGGGGCACCCCGCCCTCTACCACTATAAAGTCTGGAGGGACCACGCCCTCAAGCACTCTGTAGTTGCAGAGGGAACAGAGACAGTTGTCATTTCAATTCGCCTGATGAGAACCTTGGGAAAGTTCGAAACGCGTCGCGAGATATGCCTGAATGACACAAAACCGTAAAAATGAGTACAGCTGCCATCATTTTGAAGGTGGGTGATGTAGCAGAGCTTTGGAAAATTTTCTCTTCAGCCCATACAGGCGTTGAGTTGGTTAAAATGGCCGCCATCATTGTTGTGGGTGATGATGTAGCAGAGCCGCATAATTTTTTCTCCGTCCACTGTGACGTCGAGCGTCTCCTCATGTCCATACAGACGTGAGTTATATGCCCCTCACCACATCTGACTAAAACCTACCATGAGTTTTTTCACTAAATTAAACCCTTGCTGGTATAAACCACGGCAATATAGCCCGTGCAATTTGAACCCTGGCAATTTTTGCCCTATATTTTATTATTTCATAATTATATATGTCTCTCTATGTCAGAACCGCTTACCTCTTTGGGCCTGGGGTTTTCCTTTAGTGGTCAGTAGAACGTAGGCCAGTGCACAGCCATTTCTGGGGCCTCAGGGTCCTAGATCTTGGATTTCCTCTTCACCTAACCAAGCCCGCGCCACCGCCTCTGAGCTTTTGGATTGCCCTGCATCTGGATTGGTTTGTGTGTGATGTCTGTGAGTGTATGTATATAATTATTAAATATTAAAATTAAAAACAAAATTTATTGATAGCGAAAAAACTATTTATGAAGCACCATATAGTGCTGAAAGGTATTTAGTAGTGGGAGGGGCACCCCGCCCTCTACCACTATAAAGTCTGGAGGGACCACGCCCTCAAGCACTCTGTAGTTGCAGAGGGAACAGAGACAGTTGTCATTTCAATTCGCCTGATGAGAACCTTGGGAAAGTTCGAAACGCGTCGCGAGATATGCCTGAATGACACAAAACCGTAAAAATGAGTACAGCTGCCATCATTTTGAAGGTGGGTGATGTAGCAGAGCTTTGGAAAATTTTCTCTTCAGCCCATACAGGCGTTGAGTTGGTTAAAATGGCCGCCATCATTGTTGTGGGTGATGATGTAGCAGAGCCGCATAATTTTTTCTCCGTCCACTGTGACGTCGAGCGTCTCCTCATGTCCATACAGACGTGAGTTATATGCCCCTCACCACATCTGACTAAAACCTACCATGAGTTTTTTCACTAAATTAAACCCTTGCTGGTATAAACCACGGCAATATAGCCCGTGCAATTTGAACCCTGGCAATTTTTGCCCTATATTTTATTATTTCATAATTATATATATGTCTCTCTATGTCAGAACCGCTTACCTCTTTGGGCCTGGGGTTTTCCTTTAGTGGTCAGTAGAACGTAGGCCAGTGCACAGCCATTTCTGGGGCCTCAGGGTCCTAGATCTTGGATTTCCTCTTCACCTAACCAAGCCCGCGCCACCGCCTCTGAGCTTTTGGATTGCCCTGCATCTGGATTGGTTTGTGTGTGATGTCTGTGAGTGTATGTATATAATTATTAAATATTAAAATTAAAAACAAAATTTATTGATAGCGAAAAAACTATTTATGAAGCACCATATAGTGCTGAAAGGTATTTAGTAGTGGGAGGGGCACCCCGCCCTCTACCACTATAAAGTCTGGAGGGACCACGCCCTCAAGCACTCTGTAGTTGCAGAGGGAACAGAGACAGTTGTCATTTCAATTCGCCTGATGAGAACCTTGGGAAAGTTCGAAACGCGTCGCGAGATATGCCTGAATGACACAAAACCGTAAAAATGAGTACAGCTGCCATCATTTTGAAGGTGGGTGATGTAGCAGAGCTTTGGAAAATTTTCTCTTCAGCCCATACAGGCGTTGAGTTGGTTAAAATGGCCGCCATCATTGTTGTGGGTGATGATGTAGCAGAGCCGCATAATTTTTTCTCCGTCCACTGTGACGTCGAGCGTCTCCTCATGTCCATACAGACGTGAGTTATATGCCCCTCACCACATCTGACTAAAACCTACCATGAGTTTTTTCACTAAATTAAACCCTTGCTGGTATAAACCACGGCAATATAGCCCGTGCAATTTGAACCCTGGCAATTTTTGCCCTATATTTTATTATTTCATAATTATATATATGTCTCTCTATGTCAGAACCGCTTACCTCTTTGGGCCTGGGGTTTTCCTTTAGTGGTCAGTAGAACGTAGGCCAGTGCACAGCCATTTCTGGGGCCTCAGGGTCCTAGATCTTGGATTTCCTCTTCACCTAACCAAGCCCGCGCCACCGCCTCTGAGCTTTTGGATTGCCCTGCATCTGGATTGGTTTGTGTGTGATGTCTGTGAGTGTATGTATATAATTATTAAATATTAAAATTAAAAACAAAATTTATTGATAGCGAAAAAACTATTTATGAAGCACCATATAGTGCTGAAAGGTATTTAGTAGTGGGAGGGGCACCCCGCCCTCTACCACTATAAAGTCTGGAGGGACCACGCCCTCAAGCACTCTGTAGTTGCAGAGGGAACAGAGACAGTTGTCATTTCAATTCGCCTGATGAGAACCTTGGGAAAGTTCGAAACGCGTCGCGAGATATGCCTGAATGACACAAAACCGTAAAAATGAGTACAGCTGCCATCATTTTGAAGGTGGGTGATGTAGCAGAGCTTTGGAAAATTTTCTCTTCAGCCCATACAGGCGTTGAGTTGGTTAAAATGGCCGCCATCATTGTTGTGGGTGATGATGTAGCAGAGCCGCATAATTTTTTCTCCGTCCACTGTGACGTCGAGCGTCTCCTCATGTCCATACAGACGTGAGTTATATGCCCCTCACCACATCTGACTAAAACCTACCATGAGTTTTTTCACTAAATTAAACCCTTGCTGGTATAAACCACGGCAATATAGCCCGTGCAATTTGAACCCTGGCAATTTTTGCCCTATATTTTATTATTTCATAATTATATATATGTCTCTCTATGTCAGAACCGCTTACCTCTTTGGGCCTGGGGTTTTCCTTTAGTGGTCAGTAGAACGTAGGCCAGTGCACAGCCATTTCTGGGGCCTCAGGGTCCTAGATCTTGGATTTCCTCTTCACCTAACCAAGCCCGCGCCACCGCCTCTGAGCTTTTGGATTGCCCTGCATCTGGATTGGTTTGTGTGTGATGTCTGTGAGTGTATGTATATAATTATTAAATATTAAAATTAAAAACAAAATTTATTGATAGCGAAAAAACTATTTATGAAGCACCATATAGTGCTGAAAGGTATTTAGTAGTGGGAGGGGCACCCCGCCCTCTACCACTATAAAGTCTGGAGGGACCACGCCCTCAAGCACTCTGTAGTTGCAGAGGGAACAGAGACAGTTGTCATTTCAATTCGCCTGATGAGAACCTTGGGAAAGTTCGAAACGCGTCGCGAGATATGCCTGAATGACACAAAACCGTAAAAATGAGTACAGCTGCCATCATTTTGAAGGTGGGTGATGTAGCAGAGCTTTGGAAAATTTTCTCTTCAGCCCATACAGGCGTTGAGTTGGTTAAAATGGCCGCCATCATTGTTGTGGGTGATGATGTAGCAGAGCCGCATAATTTTTTCTCCGTCCACTGTGACGTCGAGCGTCTCCTCATGTCCATACAGACGTGAGTTATATGCCCCTCACCACATCTGACTAAAACCTACCATGAGTTTTTTCACTAAATTAAACCCTTGCTGGTATAAACCACGGCAATATAGCCCGTGCAATTTGAACCCTGGCAATTTTTGCCCTATATTTTATTATTTCATAATTATATATATGTCTCTCTATGTCAGAACCGCTTACCTCTTTGGGCCTGGGGTTTTCCTTTAGTGGTCAGTAGAACGTAGGCCAGTGCACAGCCATTTCTGGGGCCTCAGGGTCCTAGATCTTGGATTTCCTCTTCACCTAACCAAGCCCGCGCCACCGCCTCTGAGCTTTTGGATTGCCCTGCATCTGGATTGGTTTGTGTGTGATGTCTGTGAGTGTATGTATATAATTATTAAATATTAAAATTAAAAACAAAATTTATTGATAGCGAAAAAACTATTTATGAAGCACCATATAGTGCTGAAAGGTATTTAGTAGTGGGAGGGGCACCCCGCCCTCTACCACTATAAAGTCTGGAGGGACCACGCCCTCAAGCACTCTGTAGTTGCAGAGGGAACAGAGACAGTTGTCATTTCAATTCGCCTGATGAGAACCTTGGGAAAGTTCGAAACGCGTCGCGAGATATGCCTGAATGACACAAAACCGTAAAAATGAGTACAGCTGCCATCATTTTGAAGGTGGGTGATGTAGCAGAGCTTTGGAAAATTTTCTCTTCAGCCCATACAGGCGTTGAGTTGGTTAAAATGGCCGCCATCATTGTTGTGGGTGATGATGTAGCAGAGCCGCATAATTTTTTCTCCGTCCACTGTGACGTCGAGCGTCTCCTCATGTCCATACAGACGTGAGTTATATGCCCCTCACCACATCTGACTAAAACCTACCATGAGTTTTTTCACTAAATTAAACCCTTGCTGGTATAAACCACGGCAATATAGCCCGTGCAATTTGAACCCTGGCAATTTTTGCCCTATATTTTATTATTTCATAATTATATATATGTCTCTCTATGTCAGAACCGCTTACCTCTTTGGGCCTGGGGTTTTCCTTTAGTGGTCAGTAGAACGTAGGCCAGTGCACAGCCATTTCTGGGGCCTCAGGGTCCTAGATCTTGGATTTCCTCTTCACCTAACCAAGCCCGCGCCACCGCCTCTGAGCTTTTGGATTGCCCTGCATCTGGATTGGTTTGTGTGTGATGTCTGTGAGTGTATGTATATAATTATTAAATATTAAAATTAAAAACAAAATTTATTGATAGCGAAAAAACTATTTATGAAGCACCATATAGTGCTGAAAGGTATTTAGTAGTGGGAGGGGCACCCCGCCCTCTACCACTATAAAGTCTGGAGGGACCACGCCCTCAAGCACTCTGTAGTTGCAGAGGGAACAGAGACAGTTGTCATTTCAATTCGCCTGATGAGAACCTTGGGAAAGTTCGAAACGCGTCGCGAGATATGCCTGAATGACACAAAACCGTAAAAATGAGTACAGCTGCCATCATTTTGAAGGTGGGTGATGTAGCAGAGCTTTGGAAAATTTTCTCTTCAGCCCATACAGGCGTTGAGTTGGTTAAAATGGCCGCCATCATTGTTGTGGGTGATGATGTAGCAGAGCCGCATAATTTTTTCTCCGTCCACTGTGACGTCGAGCGTCTCCTCATGTCCATACAGACGTGAGTTATATGCCCCTCACCACATCTGACTAAAACCTACCATGAGTTTTTTCACTAAATTAAACCCTTGCTGGTATAAACCACGGCAATATAGCCCGTGCAATTTGAACCCTGGCAATTTTTGCCCTATATTTTATTATTTCATAATTATATATATGTCTCTCTATGTCAGAACCGCTTACCTCTTTGGGCCTGGGGTTTTCCTTTAGTGGTCAGTAGAACGTAGGCCAGTGCACAGCCATTTCTGGGGCCTCAGGGTCCTAGATCTTGGATTTCCTCTTCACCTAACCAAGCCCGCGCCACCGCCTCTGAGCTTTTGGATTGCCCTGCATCTGGATTGGTTTGTGTGTGATGTCTGTGAGTGTATGTATATAATTATTAAATATTAAAATTAAAAACAAAATTTATTGATAGCGAAAAAACTATTTATGAAGCACCATATAGTGCTGAAAGGTATTTAGTAGTGGGAGGGGCACCCCGCCCTCTACCACTATAAAGTCTGGAGGGACCACGCCCTCAAGCACTCTGTAGTTGCAGAGGGAACAGAGACAGTTGTCATTTCAATTCGCCTGATGAGAACCTTGGGAAAGTTCGAAACGCGTCGCGAGATATGCCTGAATGACACAAAACCGTAAAAATGAGTACAGCTGCCATCATTTTGAAGGTGGGTGATGTAGCAGAGCTTTGGAAAATTTTCTCTTCAGCCCATACAGGCGTTGAGTTGGTTAAAATGGCCGCCATCATTGTTGTGGGTGATGATGTAGCAGAGCCGCATAATTTTTTCTCCGTCCACTGTGACGTCGAGCGTCTCCTCATGTCCATACAGACGTGAGTTATATGCCCCTCACCACATCTGACTAAAACCTACCATGAGTTTTTTCACTAAATTAAACCCTTGCTGGTATAAACCACGGCAATATAGCCCGTGCAATTTGAACCCTGGCAATTTTTGCCCTATATTTTATTATTTCATAATTATATATATGTCTCTCTATGTCAGAACCGCTTACCTCTTTGGGCCTGGGGTTTTCCTTTAGTGGTCAGTAGAACGTAGGCCAGTGCACAGCCATTTCTGGGGCCTCAGGGTCCTAGATCTTGGATTTCCTCTTCACCTAACCAAGCCCGCGCCACCGCCTCTGAGCTTTTGGATTGCCCTGCATCTGGATTGGTTTGTGTGTGATGTCTGTGAGTGTATGTATATAATTATTAAATATTAAAATTAAAAACAAAATTTATTGATAGCGAAAAAACTATTTATGAAGCACCATATAGTGCTGAAAGGTATTTAGTAGTGGGAGGGGCACCCCGCCCTCTACCACTATAAAGTCTGGAGGGACCACGCCCTCAAGCACTCTGTAGTTGCAGAGGGAACAGAGACAGTTGTCATTTCAATTCGCCTGATGAGAACCTTGGGAAAGTTCGAAACGCGTCGCGAGATATGCCTGAATGACACAAAACCGTAAAAATGAGTACAGCTGCCATCATTTTGAAGGTGGGTGATGTAGCAGAGCTTTGGAAAATTTTCTCTTCAGCCCATACAGGCGTTGAGTTGGTTAAAATGGCCGCCATCATTGTTGTGGGTGATGATGTAGCAGAGCCGCATAATTTTTTCTCCGTCCACTGTGACGTCGAGCGTCTCCTCATGTCCATACAGACGTGAGTTATATGCCCCTCACCACATCTGACTAAAACCTACCATGAGTTTTTTCACTAAATTAAACCCTTGCTGGTATAAACCACGGCAATATAGCCCGTGCAATTTGAACCCTGGCAATTTTTGCCCTATATTTTATTATTTCATAATTATATATATGTCTCTCTATGTCAGAACCGCTTACCTCTTTGGGCCTGGGGTTTTCCTTTAGTGGTCAGTAGAACGTAGGCCAGTGCACAGCCATTTCTGGGGCCTCAGGGTCCTAGATCTTGGATTTCCTCTTCACCTAACCAAGCCCGCGCCACCGCCTCTGAGCTTTTGGATTGCCCTGCATCTGGATTGGTTTGTGTGTGATGTCTGTGAGTGTATGTATATAATTATTAAATATTAAAATTAAAAACAAAATTTATTGATAGCGAAAAAACTATTTATGAAGCACCATATAGTGCTGAAAGGTATTTAGTAGTGGGAGGGGCACCCCGCCCTCTACCACTATAAAGTCTGGAGGGACCACGCCCTCAAGCACTCTGTAGTTGCAGAGGGAACAGAGACAGTTGTCATTTCAATTCGCCTGATGAGAACCTTGGGAAAGTTCGAAACGCGTCGCGAGATATGCCTGAATGACACAAAACCGTAAAAATGAGTACAGCTGCCATCATTTTGAAGGTGGGTGATGTAGCAGAGCTTTGGAAAATTTTCTCTTCAGCCCATACAGGCGTTGAGTTGGTTAAAATGGCCGCCATCATTGTTGTGGGTGATGATGTAGCAGAGCCGCATAATTTTTTCTCCGTCCACTGTGACGTCGAGCGTCTCCTCATGTCCATACAGACGTGAGTTATATGCCCCTCACCACATCTGACTAAAACCTACCATGAGTTTTTTCACTAAATTAAACCCTTGCTGGTATAAACCACGGCAATATAGCCCGTGCAATTTGAACCCTGGCAATTTTTGCCCTATATTTTATTATTTCATAATTATATATATGTCTCTCTATGTCAGAACCGCTTACCTCTTTGGGCCTGGGGTTTTCCTTTAGTGGTCAGTAGAACGTAGGCCAGTGCACAGCCATTTCTGGGGCCTCAGGGTCCTAGATCTTGGATTTCCTCTTCACCTAACCAAGCCCGCGCCACCGCCTCTGAGCTTTTGGATTGCCCTGCATCTGGATTGGTTTGTGTGTGATGTCTGTGAGTGTATGTATATAATTATTAAATATTAAAATTAAAAACAAAATTTATTGATAGCGAAAAAACTATTTATGAAGCACCATATAGTGCTGAAAGGTATTTAGTAGTGGGAGGGGCACCCCGCCCTCTACCACTATAAAGTCTGGAGGGACCACGCCCTCAAGCACTCTGTAGTTGCAGAGGGAACAGAGACAGTTGTCATTTCAATTCGCCTGATGAGAACCTTGGGAAAGTTCGAAACGCGTCGCGAGATATGCCTGAATGACACAAAACCGTAAAAATGAGTACAGCTGCCATCATTTTGAAGGTGGGTGATGTAGCAGAGCTTTGGAAAATTTTCTCTTCAGCCCATACAGGCGTTGAGTTGGTTAAAATGGCCGCCATCATTGTTGTGGGTGATGATGTAGCAGAGCCGCATAATTTTTTCTCCGTCCACTGTGACGTCGAGCGTCTCCTCATGTCCATACAGACGTGAGTTATATGCCCCTCACCACATCTGACTAAAACCTACCATGAGTTTTTTCACTAAATTAAACCCTTGCTGGTATAAACCACGGCAATATAGCCCGTGCAATTTGAACCCTGGCAATTTTTGCCCTATATTTTATTATTTCATAATTATATATATGTCTCTCTATGTCAGAACCGCTTACCTCTTTGGGCCTGGGGTTTTCCTTTAGTGGTCAGTAGAACGTAGGCCAGTGCACAGCCATTTCTGGGGCCTCAGGGTCCTAGATCTTGGATTTCCTCTTCACCTAACCAAGCCCGCGCCACCGCCTCTGAGCTTTTGGATTGCCCTGCATCTGGATTGGTTTGTGTGTGATGTCTGTGAGTGTATGTATATAATTATTAAATATTAAAATTAAAAACAAAATTTATTGATAGCGAAAAAACTATTTATGAAGCACCATATAGTGCTGAAAGGTATTTAGTAGTGGGAGGGGCACCCCGCCCTCTACCACTATAAAGTCTGGAGGGACCACGCCCTCAAGCACTCTGTAGTTGCAGAGGGAACAGAGACAGTTGTCATTTCAATTCGCCTGATGAGAACCTTGGGAAAGTTCGAAACGCGTCGCGAGATATGCCTGAATGACACAAAACCGTAAAAATGAGTACAGCTGCCATCATTTTGAAGGTGGGTGATGTAGCAGAGCTTTGGAAAATTTTCTCTTCAGCCCATACAGGCGTTGAGTTGGTTAAAATGGCCGCCATCATTGTTGTGGGTGATGATGTAGCAGAGCCGCATAATTTTTTCTCCGTCCACTGTGACGTCGAGCGTCTCCTCATGTCCATACAGACGTGAGTTATATGCCCCTCACCACATCTGACTAAAACCTACCATGAGTTTTTTCACTAAATTAAACCCTTGCTGGTATAAACCACGGCAATATAGCCCGTGCAATTTGAACCCTGGCAATTTTTGCCCTATATTTTATTATTTCATAATTATATATATGTCTCTCTATGTCAGAACCGCTTACCTCTTTGGGCCTGGGGTTTTCCTTTAGTGGTCAGTAGAACGTAGGCCAGTGCACAGCCATTTCTGGGGCCTCAGGGTCCTAGATCTTGGATTTCCTCTTCACCTAACCAAGCCCGCGCCACCGCCTCTGAGCTTTTGGATTGCCCTGCATCTGGATTGGTTTGTGTGTGATGTCTGTGAGTGTATGTATATAATTATTAAATATTAAAATTAAAAACAAAATTTATTGATAGCGAAAAAACTATTTATGAAGCACCATATAGTGCTGAAAGGTATTTAGTAGTGGGAGGGGCACCCCGCCCTCTACCACTATAAAGTCTGGAGGGACCACGCCCTCAAGCACTCTGTAGTTGCAGAGGGAACAGAGACAGTTGTCATTTCAATTCGCCTGATGAGAACCTTGGGAAAGTTCGAAACGCGTCGCGAGATATGCCTGAATGACACAAAACCGTAAAAATGAGTACAGCTGCCATCATTTTGAAGGTGGGTGATGTAGCAGAGCTTTGGAAAATTTTCTCTTCAGCCCATACAGGCGTTGAGTTGGTTAAAATGGCCGCCATCATTGTTGTGGGTGATGATGTAGCAGAGCCGCATAATTTTTTCTCCGTCCACTGTGACGTCGAGCGTCTCCTCATGTCCATACAGACGTGAGTTATATGCCCCTCACCACATCTGACTAAAACCTACCATGAGTTTTTTCACTAAATTAAACCCTTGCTGGTATAAACCACGGCAATATAGCCCGTGCAATTTGAACCCTGGCAATTTTTGCCCTATATTTTATTATTTCATAATTATATATATGTCTCTCTATGTCAGAACCGCTTACCTCTTTGGGCCTGGGGTTTTCCTTTAGTGGTCAGTAGAACGTAGGCCAGTGCACAGCCATTTCTGGGGCCTCAGGGTCCTAGATCTTGGATTTCCTCTTCACCTAACCAAGCCCGCGCCACCGCCTCTGAGCTTTTGGATTGCCCTGCATCTGGATTGGTTTGTGTGTGATGTCTGTGAGTGTATGTATATAATTATTAAATATTAAAATTAAAAACAAAATTTATTGATAGCGAAAAAACTATTTATGAAGCACCATATAGTGCTGAAAGGTATTTAGTAGTGGGAGGGGCACCCCGCCCTCTACCACTATAAAGTCTGGAGGGACCACGCCCTCAAGCACTCTGTAGTTGCAGAGGGAACAGAGACAGTTGTCATTTCAATTCGCCTGATGAGAACCTTGGGAAAGTTCGAAACGCGTCGCGAGATATGCCTGAATGACACAAAACCGTAAAAATGAGTACAGCTGCCATCATTTTGAAGGTGGGTGATGTAGCAGAGCTTTGGAAAATTTTCTCTTCAGCCCATACAGGCGTTGAGTTGGTTAAAATGGCCGCCATCATTGTTGTGGGTGATGATGTAGCAGAGCCGCATAATTTTTTCTCCGTCCACTGTGACGTCGAGCGTCTCCTCATGTCCATACAGACGTGAGTTATATGCCCCTCACCACATCTGACTAAAACCTACCATGAGTTTTTTCACTAAATTAAACCCTTGCTGGTATAAACCACGGCAATATAGCCCGTGCAATTTGAACCCTGGCAATTTTTGCCCTATATTTTATTATTTCATAATTATATATATGTCTCTCTATGTCAGAACCGCTTACCTCTTTGGGCCTGGGGTTTTCCTTTAGTGGTCAGTAGAACGTAGGCCAGTGCACAGCCATTTCTGGGGCCTCAGGGTCCTAGATCTTGGATTTCCTCTTCACCTAACCAAGCCCGCGCCACCGCCTCTGAGCTTTTGGATTGCCCTGCATCTGGATTGGTTTGTGTGTGATGTCTGTGAGTGTATGTATATAATTATTAAATATTAAAATTAAAAACAAAATTTATTGATAGCGAAAAAACTATTTATGAAGCACCATATAGTGCTGAAAGGTATTTAGTAGTGGGAGGGGCACCCCGCCCTCTACCACTATAAAGTCTGGAGGGACCACGCCCTCAAGCACTCTGTAGTTGCAGAGGGAACAGAGACAGTTGTCATTTCAATTCGCCTGATGAGAACCTTGGGAAAGTTCGAAACGCGTCGCGAGATATGCCTGAATGACACAAAACCGTAAAAATGAGTACAGCTGCCATCATTTTGAAGGTGGGTGATGTAGCAGAGCTTTGGAAAATTTTCTCTTCAGCCCATACAGGCGTTGAGTTGGTTAAAATGGCCGCCATCATTGTTGTGGGTGATGATGTAGCAGAGCCGCATAATTTTTTCTCCGTCCACTGTGACGTCGAGCGTCTCCTCATGTCCATACAGACGTGAGTTATATGCCCCTCACCACATCTGACTAAAACCTACCATGAGTTTTTTCACTAAATTAAACCCTTGCTGGTATAAACCACGGCAATATAGCCCGTGCAATTTGAACCCTGGCAATTTTTGCCCTATATTTTATTATTTCATAATTATATATATGTCTCTCTATGTCAGAACCGCTTACCTCTTTGGGCCTGGGGTTTTCCTTTAGTGGTCAGTAGAACGTAGGCCAGTGCACAGCCATTTCTGGGGCCTCAGGGTCCTAGATCTTGGATTTCCTCTTCACCTAACCAAGCCCGCGCCACCGCCTCTGAGCTTTTGGATTGCCCTGCATCTGGATTGGTTTGTGTGTGATGTCTGTGAGTGTATGTATATAATTATTAAATATTAAAATTAAAAACAAAATTTATTGATAGCGAAAAAACTATTTATGAAGCACCATATAGTGCTGAAAGGTATTTAGTAGTGGGAGGGGCACCCCGCCCTCTACCACTATAAAGTCTGGAGGGACCACGCCCTCAAGCACTCTGTAGTTGCAGAGGGAACAGAGACAGTTGTCATTTCAATTCGCCTGATGAGAACCTTGGGAAAGTTCGAAACGCGTCGCGAGATATGCCTGAATGACACAAAACCGTAAAAATGAGTACAGCTGCCATCATTTTGAAGGTGGGTGATGTAGCAGAGCTTTGGAAAATTTTCTCTTCAGCCCTACAGGCGTTGAGTTGGTTAAAATGGCCGCCATCATTGTTGTGGGTGATGATGTAGCAGAGCCGCATAATTTTTTCTCCGTCCACTGTGACGTCGAGCGTCTCCTCATGTCCATACAGACGTGAGTTATATGCCCCTCACCACATCTGACTAAAACCTACCATGAGTTTTTTCACTAAATTAAACCCTTGCTGGTATAAACCACGGCAATATAGCCCGTGCAATTTGAACCCTGGCAATTTTTGCCCTATATTTTATTATTTCATAATTATATATATGTCTCTCTATGTCAGAACCGCTTACCTCTTTGGGCCTGGGGTTTTCCTTTAGTGGTCAGTAGAACGTAGGCCAGTGCACAGCCATTTCTGGGGCCTCAGGGTCCTAGATCTTGGATTTCCTCTTCACCTAACCAAGCCCGCGCCACCGCCTCTGAGCTTTTGGATTGCCCTGCATCTGGATTGGTTTGTGTGTGATGTCTGTGAGTGTATGTATATAATTATTAAATATTAAAATTAAAAACAAAATTTATTGATAGCGAAAAAACTATTTATGAAGCACCATATAGTGCTGAAAGGTATTTAGTAGTGGGAGGGGCACCCCGCCCTCTACCACTATAAAGTCTGGAGGGACCACGCCCTCAAGCACTCTGTAGTTGCAGAGGGAACAGAGACAGTTGTCATTTCAATTCGCCTGATGAGAACCTTGGGAAAGTTCGAAACGCGTCGCGAGATATGCCTGAATGACACAAAACCGTAAAAATGAGTACAGCTGCCATCATTTTGAAGGTGGGTGATGTAGCAGAGCTTTGGAAAATTTTCTCTTCAGCCCATACAGGCGTTGAGTTGGTTAAAATGGCCGCCATCATTGTTGTGGGTGATGATGTAGCAGAGCCGCATAATTTTTTCTCCGTCCACTGTGACGTCGAGCGTCTCCTCATGTCCATACAGACGTGAGTTATATGCCCCTCACCACATCTGACTAAAACCTACCATGAGTTTTTTCACTAAATTAAACCCTTGCTGGTATAAACCACGGCAATATAGCCCGTGCAATTTGAACCCTGGCAATTTTTGCCCTATATTTTATTATTTCATAATTATATATATGTCTCTCTATGTCAGAACCGCTTACCTCTTTGGGCCTGGGGTTTTCCTTTAGTGGTCAGTAGAACGTAGGCCAGTGCACAGCCATTTCTGGGGCCTCAGGGTCCTAGATCTTGGATTTCCTCTTCACCTAACCAAGCCCGCGCCACCGCCTCTGAGCTTTTGGATTGCCCTGCATCTGGATTGGTTTGTGTGTGATGTCTGTGAGTGTATGTATATAATTATTAAATATTAAAATTAAAAACAAAATTTATTGATAGCGAAAAAACTATTTATGAAGCACCATATAGTGCTGAAAGGTATTTAGTAGTGGGAGGGGCACCCCGCCCTCTACCACTATAAAGTCTGGAGGGACCACGCCCTCAAGCACTCTGTAGTTGCAGAGGGAACAGAGACAGTTGTCATTTCAATTCGCCTGATGAGAACCTTGGGAAAGTTCGAAACGCGTCGCGAGATATGCCTGAATGACACAAAACCGTAAAAATGAGTACAGCTGCCATCATTTTGAAGGTGGGTGATGTAGCAGAGCTTTGGAAAATTTTCTCTTCAGCCCATACAGGCGTTGAGTTGGTTAAAATGGCCGCCATCATTGTTGTGGGTGATGATGTAGCAGAGCCGCATAATTTTTTCTCCGTCCACTGTGACGTCGAGCGTCTCCTCATGTCCATACAGACGTGAGTTATATGCCCCTCACCACATCTGACTAAAACCTACCATGAGTTTTTTCACTAAATTAAACCCTTGCTGGTATAAACCACGGCAATATAGCCCGTGCAATTTGAACCCTGGCAATTTTTGCCCTATATTTTATTATTTCATAATTATATATATGTCTCTCTATGTCAGAACCGCTTACCTCTTTGGGCCTGGGGTTTTCCTTTAGTGGTCAGTAGAACGTAGGCCAGTGCACAGCCATTTCTGGGGCCTCAGGGTCCTAGATCTTGGATTTCCTCTTCACCTAACCAAGCCCGCGCCACCGCCTCTGAGCTTTTGGATTGCCCTGCATCTGGATTGGTTTGTGTGTGATGTCTGTGAGTGTATGTATATAATTATTAAATATTAAAATTAAAAACAAAATTTATTGATAGCGAAAAAACTATTTATGAAGCACCATATAGTGCTGAAAGGTATTTAGTAGTGGGAGGGGCACCCCGCCCTCTACCACTATAAAGTCTGGAGGGACCACGCCCTCAAGCACTCTGTAGTTGCAGAGGGAACAGAGACAGTTGTCATTTCAATTCGCCTGATGAGAACCTTGGGAAAGTTCGAAACGCGTCGCGAGATATGCCTGAATGACACAAAACCGTAAAAATGAGTACAGCTGCCATCATTTTGAAGGTGGGTGATGTAGCAGAGCTTTGGAAAATTTTCTCTTCAGCCCATACAGGCGTTGAGTTGGTTAAAATGGCCGCCATCATTGTTGTGGGTGATGATGTAGCAGAGCCGCATAATTTTTTCTCCGTCCACTGTGACGTCGAGCGTCTCCTCATGTCCATACAGACGTGAGTTATATGCCCCTCACCACATCTGACTAAAACCTACCATGAGTTTTTTCACTAAATTAAACCCTTGCTGGTATAAACCACGGCAATATAGCCCGTGCAATTTGAACCCTGGCAATTTTTGCCCTATATTTTATTATTTCATAATTATATATATGTCTCTCTATGTCAGAACCGCTTACCTCTTTGGGCCT
>NW_028296143.1:0-36123 GCF_964197995.2 Scardinius erythrophthalmus
AGGAACTGCAAAGTGTGCTTGCTCGGGTGCAGTGCACTAACGTTAGCAGGTAGTGGATAGATGCAAGATGTGAGAAAAAATGCGAGAATGCGAGAAAAAAGATGTCAAACTGTCTTTTATTTTCGAATTTAATTCCTCAATCAGCGCTGGACCGGCATTTTCTGTCTTCCGCTGAGCCCTGGCCGTAGACAGATCATATGTTTCACGCTGTCAATGCAGTGGTCTGCGTTGCGCTGATTTTATTCACACTATCGAGTGTAGGTGCAGCATTCTAACATTGAGTCATAATGAGCTGTTTGTGAAGAAACTATCCACTTCCAAATTATGTCATTTTAATCACGAAATTGAAACATTAAAAAACAATTTGCTCTTTATGGTGTGCGAGTGATAGAGCGCGGCAGCAACGAACCATCAGCTTGCAGCGTAACAACATTGAATGCTCGGCCGAACAGCTGATCATAGGGCGCCTTATTATTTATTATTACATAAGGCACAGGGCGCCTTATTATTTTTCATCTCCATAAATATATCTAGTAGTAAAGCTAATGCAAGGGCTAGAAATCTATTCATCTTTTGCTGATACTTCCTTAGCTGTGTCTGAAACCGCTCACTCGTTCACTCATTCACTAATCCCTACATAGTGAATGGCAGTTGAGTGCACTACATCAGCAAAGAATTCGGACGCTGACATAATTATCACGCGCCAGAGAGCTCAGACAATTTTTCATAAACATTACCTACCCATCTTTAATATTTCCCTTTTTTGGCTGTATGAATTGTATGTAACAATTGTATGTATGTATTTTTCACGTTTATTGCGTTATTTGATTAAAAAAAAAGATAATAAAAACACTTGCTTGTCATATTTATTTACTTTTTACATTTATATGTGAAAATAAAAGAGAACAAAACCCTACACAACACATTTGTTTATTCAAATATAGATATAACGGTATATATAAATAAATAACCAGGCGTCTGGTCTTATAAATGATTGTTTTCTAACTCGCGTGCACCGTTGCCATGGTGACATTTTTGTTTATTTTTCATTCGCGCTCTATCGCCTTATCGTGTTGGATTGTGGGAAATAGTGTCTCAGCAAGTGTACATCGTATGTACACTCGAATTCAGAGAGGATTGTGGGTAAAAGTAGTGAAGAATGTAGGGAATGATGTCGTTCACTCAGAATTCGGACACCACTACAAAATGGCCGACACCTTAAATAGTGCACTATATAGTGGATAGGGAGCGATTTCAGACACAGCTCTTGTCATCATGGAGAGCGCAGTTCATGGTTGCATAGCAACGACAGACGCCACAGGAGAACAAGCGCTTGTGGAAAGGAGACAGCGGCGCACTTGCGCTTTCCACTTGTTTTTACACATTAATGTGCGTTCCATTCGACAGGGTCCCATACGCAGTGTTCACTGCTCCCCTACTCCCTGAGCACGGTATATCAGTTGAAGTGGACTTCACTGACAATAACCGCTCATTTGAAATGCCCTGCAAACGTCATCAAAGAAATTCAACGACGGGGTCGTGTAGATTATGATATAACAAAAATATATATAGGACTACATTCATATTTTAATTTTTATTATTATATTATATATTTACAATTATATTGCACTATTTTACAACTACATAAAATAAAATCACTTTACTTCACAAACTAGCTAAGCTGGCTGCATTCACTGAGGTAAATTATAATCATCAACAATAGTATATGTAATATTCACAACAATAACCGTTAAAAATACTGTCATTTGTATAACAATGGCGAAATGTATGAATACTTACACACATCCGTAAACTCCTCCATCGTTAGTTATGACCGTTCTGACTGGTGATGACGTGGTGCGCGAAATGACAGTTGGGTGATCATCGCTCTCCACTTCCTATGAAGTGATGTATCGATGTTCCCTTATTCCCTATGCCGTGCGCAGTGCCCTTTGAGCTGAACATGTTCGCTCCCTTCGGATTAGAATCTAACTTAAGATGGCGGAAAACCCTGTGAAGTCCACTTCGCAGTCCACTTACGGTCAAATGGAACGCACTAGAGCGACGTTGTTGATTGTTTGAGCATGTGACTGCGCGTTTCTCCTTGTTTTCTATTGTTATGCGCAGCATACTTCCCGTGCGCACAAACACAGCCACAGACAATAAATTGTTTGTTCGGTTAGCGAAGAAGAGCATGATGTATTTTGTATAAAGTTTTTTTATTTTTATTTTTTTATTAACTGCTTTGAGAACTGGAAATGCACAATTCATACAAATCTGTATATATTAATAAATGAAGATGATTAAATTAGACCAATGCAAAAAACGAAATTCATGCCTGCATTTATTAAGACAAACCTAGTAAAAACGAATGCAGTCTATACTGACTTGGCAGCTCTGTGAAATGTAATACAACAGTGCCACCTACTGTCTAAATGCATTAACATTAAAATTGTGAGGTGAAACTTGCATAGACATAGGTAAATGGGTTTGTCTATTAGCCTGAAATAAAAAATAAATACAAAAAAATCAGATCTTGTGCTTCCTCACATTAGAGTCCCGAGTTCATGTACAAAGTTTGGTTTCGATACATGACAGAGTTCCTGAAATATGAACTACTTCCTGTTTTGGCGACTACGCCGCTGATTTCGTTTGGCTGTGACGGGCAAACGCTTCCGAAAATCAAAAATCCTTCTAGTAACTTTTGTGAGGCTTGGTCCAAGGATCATGTACGTCTAGTTTTGTGAAGTTCGGACCAAATTTGTGACCTGTGAAACTTTAGTTTCGCTTTCTGTTCAATCCACTATGGCGGCCAAACGACATGGACTCGTGATGTCATCTTCGCGAGCAACTTACACCGCTACTGTCCGTACGTTTTAAAGTTGGAACGATGTCTCTGTCTCAAAGCGCCTAGGCGCAGGAGCTGGCCAAAATTTTTCTCCCGGGAATAATAATAATAATAATAACTAGAAAAGTGCATTTCCGGAGGAACTGCAAAGTGTGCTTGCTCGGGTGCAGTGCACTAACGTTAGCAGGTAGTGGATAGATGCGAGATGCGAGAAAAAATGTGAGAATGCGAGAAAAAAGATGTCAAACTGTCTTTTATTTTCTAATTTAATTCCTCAATCAGTGCTGGACTGGCATTTTCTGTCTTCCGCTGAGCCCTGGCCGTGGTGTGCGAGTGATAGAGCGCGGCAGCAACAAACCATCAGCTTGCAGCGTAACAACATTGAATGCTCGGCCGAACAGCTGATCATAGCTGTACAGGGATGATGTACAAGTGATGTATCGATGTTCCCTTATTCCCTATGCCGTGCGCAGTGCCCTTCGAACTGAACATGTTCGCTCCCTTCGGATTAGACTCTAACTTAAGATGGCGGAAAACCCTGTGAAGTCCACTTCGCAGTCCACAACGCACCTCTAGAGCGACGTTGTTGATTGTTTGAGCATGTGACTGTGCGTTTCTCCTTGTTTTCTATTGTTATGCGCAGCATATTTCCCGTACGCACAAACACAGCCACAGACAATGAATTGTTTGTTCGGTTATCGAAGAAGAGCATGATGTATTTTGTATAAAGTTTTTTTTTAATTATTTTTATTTTTTATTAACTGCTTTGAGGATTGGAAATGCACAATTCATGCATACAAATCTGTATATATTAATAAATGAAGATGATTAAAATAGACCAATGCAAAAAACGAAATTCATGCCTGCATTTATTAAGACAAACCTGGTAAAAACGAATGCAGTCTATAAACTGACTTGGCTGCTCTGTGAAATGTAATACAACAGTGCCACCTACTGTCTAAATGCATTAACATTAAAAGGTGAAACTCTTGCATAGACATAGGTAAATCTGTTTGTCTATTAGCCTGAAATAAAAAAAAAAAATAAAAAAAATCAGATCTTGTGCTTCCTCACATTGGAGTCCCGAGTTCATGTATAAAGTTTGGTTTCGATACGTGACAGAGTTCCTGAGATATGGACGACTTCCTGTTTGGCGACTACGCCGCTGATTTCGTTTGGCTGTGACGGGCAAACGCTTCCGAAAATCAAAAATCCTTCTAATAACTTTTGTGAGGCTTGGTCCAAGGATCATGTACGTCCAGTTTCGTGAAGTTCGGACCAAATTTGTGACCTGTGAAACTTTAGTTTAGCTTTCTGTTCAATCCAATATTGCGGACAAACGACATGGACTCGTGATGTCATCTTCGCGAGCAACTTACACCAGTACTGACCGGACGTTTTAAAGTTGGAACGGTGTCTCTGTCTCAAAGGGCCTAGGCGCAGGAGCTGACCAAATAGCTGGGGGGTTGCCAAATTATGTAAAATTGTTAATTTTTAAAAAAAAAAAATGTATCTTGTACATCCTCACATTGGAGTCTTGAGTTAATGTACAAAGTTTGGTTTCGATACGTGACAGCGTTCCTGAAATATGAACTACTTCCTGTTTTGGCGACTACGCTGCCGATTTCGTTTGGCTGTGACGGGCAAACGCTTCCGAAAATCAAAAATCCTTCTAGTAACTTTTGTGAGGCTTGGTCCAAGGATCATGCACGTCCAGTTTCGTGAAGTTCGGACTAAATTTGTGACCTGTGAAAATTTAGTTTTGCTTTCTGTTCAATCCAGTGTGGCGGACAAATGACATGGACTCGTGATGTCATCTTCGCGAGCAACTTAAACCGGTACTGACCGTACGTTTTAAAGTTGGAACGGTGTCTCTGTCTCAAAGGGCCTAGGCGCAGGAGCTGGCCAAAAATTTTCTCCCGGGAATAATAATAATAATAATAAGAAGAAAACTTAAGAAGAACTATAAGTGTGCTGCTTTCAGCAAGCACACTTAATAATAAGAAAACTTAAGAAGAACAATAAGTGTGCTGCTTTCAGCAAGCACACTTAATAATAATAATAATAAGAAGAAAACTTAAGAAGAACAATAAGTGTGCTGCTTTCAGCAAGCACACTTAATAAATAATGAA
The DNA here is from genome assembly GCF_964197995.2 of Scardinius erythrophthalmus. Lineage (NCBI taxonomy): Eukaryota > Metazoa > Chordata > Actinopteri > Cypriniformes > Leuciscidae > Scardinius > Scardinius erythrophthalmus. The sequence continues at coordinate 4,981 of NW_028296143.1, forward strand.
AACATTTCAACATAAAACATTGCAATAGAAAAATATTAGGCTACATCAGTGAGGCTTTGCATGACCATAAGACGTTAAGCTCTTTCTCTATACAGCACTCAGACAATAGCTCTGTGGTCAGCGTAACAACGTGCGCTTTGCAGAGCTTCAAGCGTTCCGAGATCAAATCTCAGCTCTACCATATTCATAATTTTGTCTCTAGTTTAATATTTGTCAAAAATAAAAACTTTTGAAATGTTCATTTATTGATTCGAAACACTTTTCGGAGCTTTGTTGTGTTTGATTTGATTTGTTGTGCTTTCCTGCCATTTTTATTAATAGGCGTTTAGACGATATAACATAGCCTACATGCTGTTAACCGATGTTGGCCGATAGCGTTTATGTTTTACCATTCTTGATGCTTACATAGGTAACTGTTTATTAAAGTCAAGTATTTTGTTTAATTATCAATGGCACATACAACATTTGTTACATTCCAGGAGAGCCGCTGCACAGACGACAAAACTGATGAAGGAAGATTGTCAGCCGATCGCACCAGAAAATGAAGATGATGAAGCTCATCTTTAATCTGCTAAATTATTGTTTTGTGAATCATTCACGAAATTGAAATGACTGACACTGATACCCGACCATAGCAATGAAAGAAGATTTTCAAAACAGATCCATACATTGAACAAATCAGAAAAATACTTTTGTTTTTGTTGATAGGCTACACAAAATAACGGACTTTTAAATAGTATTGCTTTCAATATAAAAAGAGACAAATCTCTCCACATTAATAATATAAAATGCATTAATAATATAAAAATTACAGTAGTCCATGTTTGTTCGGGATTTGAACCCGTGACATCTAAATGATCGAAACCTAAATTCTACCACTCGGCCACAAATTTACTCAAATATGAGTAATGCCCAAAAAGTTCGTTTGTCCAGCAGTGTGTGTTCGCTCACACGAGCATGAAGCGCTCTTCATTCGTCTCAATAGAATAGTAAAAATAATCAACTTCATTGCACCTAATTTATTTTTGTTTGTTATTTTTTTATTAATTTGTTTTTTGTTTTTTGTTATCGCACTGCTCCTCCGGGGAATAGCCTAGGCTTCTGTTGCACACCGACATCTACAATAGCCTATGAAATATAGGCAATATTGCTGTTGTCTCTATTTTTAAATTTTGATTCTATTTTTCTGTTCCAATTTTTTTTTTCTATTCTCTTTACCATAGTTGTAGTATTTCATCCTTACTGTTAATTGACATTAACCCCACTTACATTTCAAAATGTGGCAATTGTGCCACCTGCCGGTCATTTCCCGAATGACTTTGAAATGCGACTGGTTTATTTTTGCCACGGTGGTTTTACCGCGCCGGCTAACGCGGCGGTAATAGGCATTCTGGTTGACTACCTACTGTAAGCCTTTACTATTTAGATACCAATAAATTGGATCAATATTTTTTACTTTTCCATTTCATTTTGAAACTTGACACAATATAACATTAAGATTACATGAAGAGTTTTAACTGTTACAAAAACACAAATTTGTGAGCATAAGCTGAGCTGAATGTTCGCTACATAGGGAGTTAGGGAGTTAACATTTTAGTACACTGTCGTCTTTGGTGCTGTTGAACAGGTGCTGTTTTGCCGTCACCTGCCCCTACGATGACGATACCCTCAAATTGCTGTTCTGGATCGAGGGCAAACAAACACCACCCTGTTGACCCCCCCAGACGCCTCAAGGCTTGACTGAAGGGAAGCCATCATCAGGTGTCTGGAGAGCATCTGTCCCCGATCCAGGACACAGCCAGACCCAGAGCCCAGCCCACCACCACCATCGACCACGGAGACTTTGTGAGAGCCTCCCAGGCTCAGCCCCCCAGTTTTCCTCTGGCCAACGAATGGACAGTGTACGATTATGATTCAGGGAGCATTACAGGTCAGAAGTCAGATTGGATCAGAACATTCAGAATATTTATCCAGGTCCATGTCATCACGCCGGTATGGAGACGAGTTTGTTGAGGATTCATATACTCATTAGCTTCATAACTCTGTCTCCTCTCCACCAATTAGCTGGTGTGTGGTGGGCGTTCTGGCGCAATATGCCTGCCATTGCATCATCCAGGGGGATGCTGCACATTGGTGGTGGTTGAGGAGATCCCCCCCTTCTATGTAAAGCAATTTGAGTACAGAGAAAAGCGCTATATAAATGTAATGAATTATTATTATTATTATTATTAAAAGACAAGACCATGGTTTGGTGTTAACCAGATATATGAAACCAATTTAGTAACATAACCATTTAAATCTGAACAATACATATATGTTTATAATGCTTATGACATAACATCATTACACGCCTAATATGCACAAAAAAGCAAATGTTTTGCAGAGCCATAGACGTTTTTACACAATGATTATGCAAAGCAGCCCATAAAATTACCTAACAAACCTAACAAACAGGGAAATCGCTCATTAGCATTGCTTGGGCAGAACATACTGTACATGTACAGTTGGTAGTCAACCAGAATAATACTTTTACCACCACGATGTGTATTTGCTTCCTTTCACCGTTAAGAGGCGCTACAATTACAGACTTTGAAAAGTGTAATTTTATTCTCTCTATTACATAATCTGCTGTGGCTCATACTCAAAAAAAGTATATAGACACTGTTTGTTCTGGATTTGAACCCGTGACAAGGAAACTGTTGTCCAACAGTGAGTGCTCTACTACTTTGACTAGCCTACGAATATTAACTCTGAAAAATACCCAGAAGTTTACTTTTCCAGCAGTGTAAAGCACACGGGAGAGAATTCTTCACTCGTCTTATTCCGCAATAGTAAAAATAATCAGCTTCATTGCACCTAATTTTTGACTGCGAGATATGATGGTCTTGTCTTGTGGTGTATTTTTGTTTGGTATAGTGCAAGGGGGCCGTGATTAAATCCTGATCAGTGACCGTGCTGCCATCTGCAATATTAAATATTCTATTGTTGTTGTCTCTATTTTAAACTTTTGACTTTTTCTGTTCTAAAATTTTGTTCTATTCTGTTTAAAATAACTTTTACATACACATGTAATTTTTGCTTTGGTTAACTTTAACCAATTCTGTAATATTTTAAAAAGTTTTATTATTTTTCTGTTCTAAAAGTTTGTTCTATTCTGTCTTGTTTGTTTATTTTTTTACATCATTCTCATTCTTGTCGAAATAATAAAAAAGACCTTGTGCTGTGTGTTTTAAAAATGATAATAAACAGCCTACAAACAGGATATATATCAGTTCACAGCTCCACTTACATTTCAAAATGCGGCAATTGCAGCTGTTTTGCAAAATGTCCCTTTGCGCCACCTGGTGGTCATTTTGCAAACAACTTTGAAATGCGACTGATTTATCGGTAATAGGCATTCTGGATGACCACCAACTTTAGTACTACAAGAGAAAAGTATGACTGCTGGACCACAAACCTGTCACGGTCAGGAACCGTTTCAAAGTAACCATCTTCATAGATTAAATAGACTGAGCTGCCAAAGGGTATGGAACAGGTAAACTGCCCTACAAGTGGACCATATTGCTTTTTGAGCTCAGGGTATAGTGCTCTGCAAAATTATGTTTGGGTCACAACAGAATTCCTGGAAAAAGCTCAGTGTACTGTTGTAAAGTTTTCTTTCATCGAAGCAAGAACCAGGAGAAATTGGGATCACGTTCAAGAAGTTATTCTTTCTTGAGGACTTCGCGTTGACGTGGCTGCAGTTCTTCCCAAATCTAATCTAACTTAACTTTACATGGTATCTTATAGGCATTTTGAGGAGGAGGGACTTTTGGAGGTGGAGACAAATTCAAACAAAGCATGTAAATGAGTATACAGGTTAAGGAACCAGCCCCAGACCCCAGCGTGTTACCAGTCTCAATTTAATGTTATGCAGGTAAGAGAGGACAAAATAGCGAAAACAAACAAAAATAGAGTCTTTAATGAGAACACAGGGTGGCAACACAGGGTGGCAATAATGTAGAACACAAATCCTCTTCTTGAGAGATAACGGCAAAAACAGGTAACCCGCAGAGAGGGCGATAAAAAACAAAAAAATACTTTAGCAAAAGAAATCTCAGAAAACTACAAAAAGAGTCTCTTTAGGCAGCAGGCAGAGAAGACTGTGTTTGCGGCGACAGGCTGCGGGTCTCTCAGTGATGACAAGGCTCAAACAACAACTGCGGTTACGAGATCTCTTTCAGCAACAGATGAACTGGACAGAATACAAAGATCAAGATGATTAGTATGGTATAGATCGCGCTCACCAGGCGGATGTCAACAGGACAGGACAGGACTCGGACAGAGACAAACAGGACTGTAGTTTGCTTCTTGCATGAGAAACTCAAGTGAGAATCCGACAAAGAAAGAAGCAGAAACAGAGAGAAATAGGGACCTAATCAGAGGGAAGAGGGAACAGGTGGGAAGAGAGTAAACGAGGTAGTCAGAGAAGATGAGGAACAGCTGGAGGAAGGGAGAAGGGAAAGAGAAAGTAACCCAAAAATAACCAGCAGAGGGAGACAGAGTAGAGAGAAAGATCAGGAACAAGACATAACATAACAAGACATAACAGTACCCCCCTCCCCCCTCCCTCAGTGAGCGCCCCCTGGCGCTCCCGAGGAGGAAACCTGGTGGCTACGGAGGAAATCATCGATGAGGGACCGGTCCAGCACGTCCCGAGAGGGAACCCAACTTCTCTCCTCGGGCCCGTACCCCTCCCAATCTACCAGATATTGATGACCACGACCCCGGGGACGCATGTCCAGAATCTTGCGGACTCTATAGATAGGAGCGCCCTCGACAAGAATAGGAGCGGGAGGGGGACGAGTGGGAGCACGAAGAACGGGCTTAACACAAGAGACGTGGAAGACCGGGTGGATACGGTGAAGGTAGCGAGGGAGAAGAAGTCGCACCGCGACAGGACTAATGATCTGAGAAATACGGAACGGACCGATGAAACGCGGGTTCAACTTACGAGATGCAGACTTAAGGGGAAGATTGAGAGTGGAGAGCCATACTTTCTGGCCACGAAAATATCTAGGGCTCTTAGTTCTACGCTTGTTAGCAGCTCTCACAGTCTGATCCCTATAACGGCAAAGAGCAGATCTGACTCTCTTCCAAGTGCGCTTACAACGTTGGACAAAAGCTTGAGCGGAGGGAACGCAAGAATCGGCGAGCTGAGACGAGAACAGCGGAGGTTGGTACCCGAGACTACTTTGAAAAGGGGACAGACCGGTCGCAGATGAAGGAAGCTAGTTATGGTCGTATTCTGCCCAGGGAAGCTGCTCTGACCAAGACGCAGGGTTACGGAAGGAAAGACTGCGTAAAATGCGACCAACAGTCTGATTGGCCCGTTCGGCTTGCCCATTAGATTGGGGATGGAAGCCGGACGAGAGACTGACAGAAGCCCCAATCAAACGAGAAAACTCCCTCCAAAACTGAGACGTGAACTGCGGACCTCTGTCCGAAACGATGTCCGACGGGAGGCCATGAATTCTGAAAATATTCTCGTTGACAATTTGCGCCGTCTCTTTAGCAGAAGGAAGTTTTGCGAGGGGAATAAAATGAGCCGCCTTAGAGAACCGATCAATAACCGTGAGAATAACTGTCTTGCCCGCCGACGGAGGAAGTCCGGTGGTAAAATCTAAGGCGATGTGTGACCACGGTCGTGAAGGAATTGGAAGTGGTCTGAGAAGTCCGGCGGGAGGAGAGTTCCCAGACTTAGTCTGCGCGCAGACGGAGCAAGCCGCCACGAAACGACGCGCGTCACGTTCCCGAGTGGGCCACCAAAAACGCTGACGGACGGACGCATGCGTACCCCGGACGCCGGGATGACCTGCTAATTTGGAAGAGTGAGCCCACTGAAGAACGGCCAGACGAGTCGGGACAGGAACGAAAAGAAGGTTCTTCAGACAAGCGCGCGGCGAAGGAGTGTGAGCGAGCGCTCGTTTCACTTGCCTCTCAATTCCCCAGACAGTCAACCCGACGACACGCCCCTCAGGGATAATTCCCTCGGGGTCCATAGAGACTTCAGAGGAATTAAAGAGACGAGATAACGCATCAGGCTTGGTGTTTTTAGAGCCTGGACGATTATAAATTCGAAACGAGCGAAAAACAGTGCCCAATGAGCCTGACGTGTGTTTAGTCGTTTGGCAGAACGAATGTACTCTAGGTTCCTATGGTCTGTCCAAACGATAAAAGGAATGGTCGCTCCCTCCAACCACTGTCGCCATTCGCCTAGGGCTAAGCGGATGGCGAGCAGTTCGCGGTTTCCTACATCATAGTTACGCTCAGGCGGCGACAGGCGATGAGAGAAATACGCGCAAGGGTGGATCTTGTTGTCAGAGAGAGAGCGCTGAGAAAGAATAGCTCCCACGCCCACCTCTGACGCGTCGACTTCAACAATGAACTGTCTAGAAATGTCAGGTGTAACAAGGATAGGCGCGGAAGTAAAGCGATTCTTGAGAAGATCAAAAGCCCTCTGGGCGGAATTGGACCATCTAAAGCGCGTCTTGACAGATGTAAGAGCTGTCAGGGGGGCGGCCACCTGACTGAAATTACGGATGAAGCGTCGATAAAAATTAGCGAAGCCGAGAAAACGCTGAAGCTCGACTCGTGACTTTGGAACGGGCCAATCAATGACAGCCTGGACCTTAGCAGGATCCATCCGAATACCCTCAGCAGAAATAACAGAGCCGAGAAACGTGACAGAAGAGGCATGAAAAGTGCACTTCTCAGCCATTACGTAAAGACGGTTCTCTAAAAGGCGCTGGAGGACGCGTCGGACGTGCTGGACATGGATCTGGAGTGACGGCGAAAAAAACAGGATATCGTCAAGATAAACGAAAACAAAAATATTCAGCATGTCTCTCAGGACGTCATTTATCAGTGCCTGAAAGACAGCTGGAGCGTTGACGAGACCGAAAGGAAGGACCCGATATTCAAAGTGCCCTAACGGAGTGTTAAACGCCGTCTTCCACTCGTCCCCCTCCCTGATACGCACGAGATGGTAAGCGTTACGAAGGTCCAGTTTAGTAAAAAATTTGGCACCCTGCAAGATCTCGAAGGCTGATGACATAAGAGGTAGCGGGTAACGATTCTTAACCGTTATGTCATTCAGCCCTCGATAATCGATGCTGGGACGTAAGGACCTGTCTTTCTTTTGAACAAAGAAAAACCCCGCTCCGGCGGGAGAGGAGGAGGGGACAATAGTACCGGCGTCGAGGGCTACAGATAAATAATCTTCGAGAGCCTTACGTTCGGGACCTGACAACGAGTATAGTCTTCCCCGGGGAGGGGTAGTTCCCGGGAGAAGATCTATACTACAATCATACGAACGGTGAGGAGGGAGAGAAGTGGCCCGGGACCTACTGAACACCGTCCGGAGATCGTGATACTCCTCCCCGTCAAATCACCAGACTCCTCCTGAGAAATAGAGACAGAGGAAACAGGGGGAATAGCAGACATTAAACACTCAACATGACAAGAGATGCTCCAAGAAAGGATATTATTTTTAGCCCAATTAATAGAGGGATTATGACGGACTAGCCAGGGATGGCCTAAAACAATAGGAGTGAAAGGTGACTGAAAAATTTAAAAAGAAATGGTCTCGCTATGATTACCAGAGACAGTGAGGGTTAAAGGCAGCGTCTCACGCTGAATCCTGGGGAGAGAACTACCGTCCAAAGCGAACAGGGCCGTGGGATCCTCTAATTCCTTGAGAGGAATATCATGTTCTCGAGCCCAGGTCTCATCCATAAAACAGCCCTCCGCCCCAGAGTCTATCAAAGCGCTGCAAGTAGCCGACGAGCCGGTCCAGCGGAGATGGACCGAAAAAGTAGTGCTAGACCTTGAAGGAGAGACCAGAGTAGTCGCGCTCACCAGTAGCTCCCCTCTTACTGGTGAGCTCTGGCTTTTACAGGGCAGGCGGAAACAAAATAGCAGCTGAACCGCAATACAGACAGAGGCGGTTGGTGATTCTCCGCTCCTTCTCCTTAGCCGAAATGCAGATGCCCCCCAGCTGCATAGGCTCGGAGTCCGAGCTGGCGGAGGGAGATGGTAGAGACGCGGAGAGGGAGGTGACGGAGAAGGCAAACTCCTTTCCACGAACTCGGCGACGTAGGTCGAGCTGTCTCTCAATGCGAATAGCGAGTTCAATCAGGGAATCCACACTGGAAGGAACTTCTCGAGAGAGGATCTCATCCTTAACCTCAGCACAGAGCCCCTCCAGAAAACGGGCGAGTAAGGCCGGCTGGTTCCAGTCGCAAGAGGCAGCGAGAGTCCGAAACTCAATTGAATAGTCTGTAACGGACCGCTTACCCTGACACAATGAAAACAAGACCCGGGAAGCCTCCTCTCCAAAAATAGATCGATCAAAAACTCGTATCATTTCCTCCTTAAATTCCTGATACTGGTGAGTACTAGTGTTGCTTTCGTCAACGAAAATTATGACGAAATATTGTCGTCAACGAACCGTTATCACCTGACGAAAACGAGACGAGACTAGACGTAAATGCATGGTCATGTGACGATGACTAAAATACATGTATAATGCAATATCGTTGACGAATAAAAACGAGACTAAATGTGGTTTAAAAAAATAAAAACTATGCTAAAATGTCTCTTCATTTTCGTTGACCAAAACGAGACGAGACGAAATGTTATAACGTCACGACGAATGAGAGAGTTGTGAGTGAACCCATCTTTGTCGGCTTTAAATTCTGGATTGCGATCTGGTCACCCGATTATCAGCGAATTTAACAATATATTACTCCATTAGTTATTCTATTAAAATGTCTCATTGATGTATTTGACACATTCATAATCATTACTTTTGCCGGTTCTTTGTGACAGCTGTATGTTATTGGCAGCGTCTCTGGTTACATGAACACGTCACCGCATCAGCGCCAGAACATGGAGATTTTATTTTAGAGAATAATCGCACAACCTATTCGATATCCTATAATTAAATAAACTAATCGAATATCCAAAAATCGTGACTCATCCCTGCATGGAATCTCTTGTTTCTTTTCCCAAATCTTAACTCACGTCACGTCTCACCCATTTTCTAAAGGTATTATAAACGTTTCTTGGTTCGCTTTTAATTAGGCCTATTATATTCGTATTCTTTACTGTGGTAAAGTAGAAAAACGCTGTAGGACAGATGGCCTACATTTGTACTTGCATGTCAAATTCTTTTTAACACAGTTTGTGCTTGTTATATAGACATAGGGCGCATCAAGTTTAGTTGTAAAGCGCGCTTCACACGCGCGGGTGATTTTTAGTTTCACTTTCTCTGGCAGCGCAATCTCAAACATAGCCTAAATATTTCGCCCTTGTGGAGGATAAAATTCGCTCTTCAAACCAATTTACATCAAGTAGAAAACACAAAGATATCATAAAGAGATCGATGGAGATCGATATCTTCGTGTTTTCCTGCGTCCCACATCCCTCTCAAAGCGCCCAACCACCGCCGGTTTGTGTAGAAATATAAAACGAGTTTTTTTTTAAAAATAACCCCCCAACCACCGCCGGTAGTTGGTCCATTACCGCGGTGGTAAAAAAAAACCTGCCACCGTCACAGCCCTAAATATAGGCCTACTAAATAGCCTATAATAAGATAGCCTTGTTTGAAATTCTATATTGACTGGGTTAAATAGAATCACATTACTAAAAAGAGACTAAAATACAATTTTCATTGACTAAAACTAGACTAAAATGTCATCAGTTTTCGTCGACTAAAACTAGACTAAAATGTCATCAGTTTTAGTTGACTAAAACTAGACTAAAATGTCATCAGTTATCGTCGACTAAAACTAGACTAGACTAAAAAGAGTATGAATGTGACTAAAACTAATAAAAACTAAAATGACAGCCTGACACAAAGACTAGACTAAAACTAAAATTAAAACAGGCTGCCAAAAACAACACTAGTGAGTACATTCAGCCTCCGCCTCCCAGATCGCCGTTCCCCATTCCCGGGCCCGTCCGGTGAGGAGAGATATAACGTAGGCAATACGGGCTCTGCTCTTGGAGTAAGTGGAGGGCTGGAGAGAAAAAAAACACATCACACTGAGTGAGAAACGAGCGGCCTTCAGTGGGCTCACCAGCGTAGCATGGGGGGTTATTGACTCTGGGTTCGGGAAACTCGGGAGCCCTGGAAGCGACCGGTGGGTCAAGGCGAAGATGATGGATCTGTTTGGTGAGATCAGAGACTCGGGCAGCCAGGGTCTCAACGGCAAGTCGAGCGGCGGACAACTCTTCTTCATGTCGGCCGATCATCGCTCCCTGGATCTCGACAGCAGACTGGATAGGATTAGGAGTCGCTGGGTCCATCGTTGGTCGGATTCTTCTGTTATGCAGGTAAGAGAGGACCCAATAGCGAATTAACAAAAATAGAGTCTTTAATGAGAACACAGGGTGGCAACACAGGGTGGCAATAATGTAGAACACAAATCCTCTTCTTGAGAGATAACGGCAAAAACAGGCAACCCGCAGAGAGGGCGATAAAAAACAAAAAAATACTTTAGCAAAAGAAATCTCAGAAAACTACAAAAAGAGTCTCTTTAGGTAGCAGGCAGAGAAGACTGTGTTTGCGGCGACAGGCTGTGGGTCTCTCAGTGATGACAAGGCTCAAACAACAACTGCGGTTACCAGATCTCTTTCAGCAACAGATGAACTGGACAGAATACAAAGATCAAGATGATTAGTATGGTATAGATCGCGCTCACCAGGCGGATGCCAACAGGACAGGACAGGACTCGGACAGAGACAAACAGGACTGTAGTTTGCTTCTTGCATGAGAAACTCAAGTGAGAATCTGACAAAGAAAGAAGCAGAAACAGAGAGAAATAGGGACCTAATCAGAGGGAACAGGTGGGAAGAGAGTAAACGAGGTAGTCAGAGAAGATAAGGAACAGCTGGAGGAAGGGAGAAGGGAAAGAGAAAGTAACCCAAAAAAAAAAAAACAGCAGAGGGAGACAGAGTAGAGAGAAAGATCAGGAACAAGACATAACATGACAAGACATAACATTTAATCAGCATACCTATTCAAATGCTGATACTGGCCAGGAACTCTGGTTCCTAGGGCCATCCCAGAGCCATTAAAGACAAAAGGTAGGTCTTGGGGCTACTGGCTCGAGCCATTAAAGACTCATTTAAAACACAATAGAGAAAACAGGACTGGCAGGAAAAGAGACTCTTGCTGGAGACTCAATAATCATCTGAAATCAGTCTACTAAACTTTATCAGTTTATATACTATTGCAGTGGAAACCTAAATTAAAACATTTAATAAATTTGTAACACAACAGTACCCTAGTGAAAAAATATTATACTTAAGCACAATTTATTAAGTATAACAATGTATTCATGCCACACTATACTGTAAGTGGTATACTTAAAGTCTGTTAAGTTGGAATAACTCATTTTGTACTAAATGCACTTCAAAAGTTGTCCAAAAGTAGTGCTGAAGTTCAACTAAAGTTGTATTTAATATACTTGTTTGTGCTAAAGTGGAACTTTCTAAAGTATACTTAAGAACACTTTAAATATACTCTTGTATTTAAAGTCCAACTGAAATCAAAATTGACCCTATTTACTTTGTTAGCGCATTATTACTAGTCTTGTGGTGAAAAATTAATCCGTGCAAGTTAATACACAGAAAAAAATTGTTTGCCGTCGTAATCTTTAATCAAAGTCTGAAAAGTTACTTCCGTTCTGGAATGGCGTTCCTTCTCTGATGATGTAGGTTTGACGGCTTGGGTTGGGAAACGCTTAACCACTCCCCTCAAACCGTAAGTCCGAGATGAGCGAGAGATGGAGAGGAGGAGCGCTAGAGTAAAACCCTGCCCTCTGTTCAATAAGCTATTCCTTTTCACTGGGAAATACGTCACAACACTGGAGAAAAGTCGTTTGCAACTTGGTACTGCTTAAGAATGTGCCTTTTACTGACACCCCCCAGTATACCAGTAACTTACTAATCTGGAAAACATCAGTGAAAATAAAAGTGAAACGGCCTGTATAGAACATGAAAGTGCATCAAACTTGGAACTAAAGCCAGCAGACACAACATTACATATCATCTGCAGAATGTTTTGCTTCCCCCTTACGCTTTGAGTCAAAGGTGTAGTCAGCTCTGGGCTTCTTGTCTTTCACTTGGGGTTTCTTGTCCTCAGCTCTGAGCTTGCTGTCTTCCACTTGCGGTTTCTTGTCCTCAGCTCTGGGCTTCTTTATTTTGGGGTTTCTTGTCCTCAGCTCTGGGCTTCTTTTCTACAGCTTGGGGTTTCTTGTCCTCAGCTCTGGGCTTCTTGTCCTCAACTCTGGGCTTCTTGTCCTCAGCTTAGGGTTTCTTGTTCCCTTTCGTTCAGTCACTCCGAGTTACATCAGTGACTGACGAATGGGGTTTCGCTTAGAAAGCCTATCACCTTAGAGTTCTTACAAAACGAGACAATGGCAAGGAAATGCTATGGGTCTGTGGAATTTGCATAGCGTAACTCCTCCCCTCAGGTCCTCTTCACTCCTGCCAGCTTGTTCTCTGAGTGTCATCCTTGAGTACTCTTCGAGACGAGCAGCTCTCCAGTCTGTGTTGGTGTGACAGCGTTATCCAGCGAGTTTCACGTTCCTGCCTGCTGATCTGTCCAGTGGTCTGCAACAGACCAACAGTGTGTTTCTCCCTGGGTGCTTAAGCACAGCTGCTGAGTTTACCTCTCACAAAAGAGCTTGCACGTGGCACGTCTTTTTCAAGATGTCTCGCCCGTGTACTTCTGGGTGTGGTCGTTCCGTCCTACCATCTGATGAGCTCGAGCGCTGTCCTGCGTGTTTGGGCTTAGAGCACGCTAGGGCAGCGTTCATGGATGAATCATGTTCTCACTGTGGGAACATGACCATCGCGGTGCTGCGGTCAAGACTCTGTGACCTCAATAGAGGTAGAGTCCCCTCTGCTACACCCCAATCTATCCCCTCTACGAAAGGCGATATTTTGGCTGGTGGCCAGGGTGACCTGAGGGTTACGGTGTGGAACAACGCCCCGATGATGCTTCCCCCTCTTGCGCACCACAACCCGTGAGTCTTCCGAGTGCGACCGCGGGGCCGTCTACGGACATTCCCCGTGTCTCATTCGGGGCTCCAGATGATGAGACTTAATATCTTAATATCATTCATTCTTCTTTTGTCTCTAGGATACGTACCAAAAAACTTTAAGCTGGCTATGATTAAACCGCTTGTTAAAAAAACGCAACTTGATCCTACAGAATTAGTCAATTACAGGCCAATCTCGAATCTACCTTTTCTGTCAAAGATATTAGAAAAACCAGTATCTTCACAACTGTGTTCCTTTCTTGAAAGAAATGATATCTGCGAGGATTTTCAGTCAGGATTTAGACAGTACCATAGTACCGAGACAGCTCTCATTAGAGTCACAAATGATTTGCTCTTATCATCCGATCGTGGTTATTCGTGATCGTGATCTCTCTATTAGTGTTACTCAATCTTAGTGCTGCATTTGACACCATTGACCACAACATTCTTTTAAATAGACTAGAAAACTATGTTGGCATTAGTGGAATTGCACTGGCTTTAAATCATACTTATCTGACCGTTATTTACCGTTGTAGCAGTAAATGAAGAGATGTCTTATCGATCACAAGTTTAGTATGGCGTACCACAAGGCTCAGAAAGCCAAAACAAGGCTACTAGGACCGCTGCTGTTCACTCTGTACATGCTACCATTAGGAGATATCATTAGGAAACATGGAATTAGCTTTCACTGTTATGCCGACGATACTCAGCTCTATATTTCTTCAAAACCTAACGAAACTTACCAATTCACAAAATTAACGGAATGCATAGCTGATATAAAAAATTGGATGACTCGTAATTTCCTACTTCTAAATTCTGAAAAAACAGAGAATCTAATTATTGGACAAAAAACGTCCTCACATACTAACCTAGAATACTCTCTTAACACTTGATTGCTGCTCTGTTAAGTCTTCGTCGTCGGTTAGGAACCTGGGTGTGCTCTTTGATACCAATCTTTCATTTGAAAGTCACGTGTCTAGTATCTGTAAAACCGCATTTTTCCATCTTAAAAATATATCTAAATTACGCCATATGCTCTCATTGACAAATGCGGAACAATTAGTTCATGCGTTCATGACCTCAAGGCTAGATTATTGTAATGCTCTACTGGGTGGTTGCCCTGCACGCTTAATAAACAAACTACAGCTAGTTCAAAACGCAGCAGCTCGAGTTCTTACCAGAACCAGGAAGTATGACCAGATTAGCCTGGTTCTGTCAAAACTACATTGGCTCCCTATTAAACATTGCATCAATTTTAAAATATTGCTGATTACTTACAAAGCACTAAATGGTTTAGCTCCGCAGTACTTGAGCGAGCTCTTAATGCATTATAGTCCTTCAAGTCTATTGCGATCTCAAAATTCCAGCCAGTTAATAATACCTAGAATATCAAAATCGACTGCTGGCGGTAGATCGTTTTCCTATTTAGCGCCAAAACTTTGGAACAGTCTTCCTACCATTGTCCGGGAAGCAGACACACTCTGTCAGTTCAAAGCTATATTAAAGACACATCTCTTTGACCTAGCATTCACATAATACATTATAGACTTTTATAATTCAATGTTAGGCTGCATAGATTAGGTCAGCTGGAACCGGGAACACTTCCCATAAATCCTGATGTACTCATTACATCATGAGAAGAATGGCATCTACGCTAATTTTAGTGTCTTTGTTTATCCCGAGGTTTTCCCGCAGCCTGCCGGATCCAGGCCGTATCCAGATCTGACGAAGGACCTTCGCCTGGACCCGATGCCAACTAGTCTCTCCCTATGGAGGATCCCTTTACCACTCTACAGATAAAGCATCGTCGGGAAAACTCAATTCCCGTATCTACCCCGAATTGATAAAATAAAATAAAATTCTGTATCAAAATTATAAGGAAACACCAGTACTTTGTTTAGGCTTGGTTTGTAGGGAATTACAAACCTGCGCACATATATTCAAACGCACATAACTATAGAACCAGTTCTTAATGCGCATGTGAACGCCATCAGCGTTTCTCACAGGTTCGCGTTTAAAGTTTGTGTAGAGAGAATGGTGTCGTCTTAGCGGCCCCTAATTTAATAACAAATGATCGTTGCGACGGAAGCGAATCAATCAAAACTAACTTTAGCTGGAAAATTACTTTATTAAAGAACCGCTGTAAAGCCAAAACAATCTTACCTTAAATTATACGTTTATCTCTGTAAAGCTGCTTTGAAACAATCTACATTGTTAAAAGTGCTATACAAATGAAGATGACTTGAGACGATGTCGATCGCCGCACCGCAAGGTGGGCTGGAGTCAGTGTTAATTTTGACAGCAAATTTTGATTTAGTTTTAAGCCTAGAACACACCAAGCCGTCGGGCAGTTTCCGTGCGTCGGCCGACTAAATCTTCTCGGTGTGTTCTCCTCCGTCGGCTAAAATTGGTCCTCGTCGGCTTTGTAACGGCCGATTCGACATGTTGAATCGGCGTCGGGCCGTCGGTGAAAGAGGGAACTCTGATTGGCTGTTCAGCTTAGTGAAGGAGGCAGTGCACGAGAATAATAGCAAAACAGCGAGCAAAGTCCAAACGGTACAGACAGAAGGCTGTTCTAATGTTACGTCATCTTACCTGAGTGTTCCTTGGCGAATATTTCAATATTAACCCCCTGAGGTCGACGGTATCGCCGGCGATACCAGCTCGCTTTTTTTTATCAGTGTAAAAGAAACTCATGAATACTCTGTTGACTTTGATTTTCCATAGGAGTTCTATACATCAATCGATTCTGTTAAATGTGTATTATTTTTGTGTATACTCACAATAAAAACATAGTGTTGTGCTTTTCGACAAATAAAGAAAAATAAACACGAAGCGAGTTTTGCCTTCTCTCTGTCCGTGTAGTCCATTCTGAAACGCGTCCGAAAATGAACCATAACTCAGTGAATACTTCTCACACATACACGTGATATATGTCTTTATGCAGCTTGAAATCTCTTCTTTTAAATGAAGTAATTTATATAAAAAACAAATATTCTCATCTTGTGAAATCTGTATTAAAAGAGAGCGATTCCAGTCGACCTAATTAGAGCTAATTCAAATGTAATGTGACTCCGCCCACGGAGAGCGCGCGCTATTCAAACGCAAATGGCTGAGGTAATCCGCGCAATCCTGTGAACGCCCCCATCAGCTCGAGAAAACCAAAACACAAGTTTATTCAGAACATTACTTGCTTACACCGTCTTGCAGCGCTGTGAGGAATAATGAGGAATACGAGGAATACGAGCTGAGGAATACTAGTAAGTTTTTCCT
Source organism: Scardinius erythrophthalmus (assembly GCF_964197995.2). Taxonomy (NCBI): domain Eukaryota; kingdom Metazoa; phylum Chordata; class Actinopteri; order Cypriniformes; family Leuciscidae; genus Scardinius; species Scardinius erythrophthalmus. The sequence goes on from NW_028296143.1 coordinate 21,348, forward strand.
TCTCGGGTTTCTGTTTATTGACGAATGAACGGCATGCGCTCTGTTTTTTCTCCATTATGGACGCGAGCTCTAAAAAAAAACACTAAAAGACTTTCAAACTTTCACAGAGACCTCAAAACAAAAAGTACAAATCCTTTCTTTAAAACGAATTTCGTTTTGTATCAATTGTATCTTAATTTTAATAATTTTTTCATTAACAACTTTCCTGGATTTAAAGTAAATAAGCCTATCGTCAACGAATAATGATGTTTTAGCAAACTGTATTGCTATACTGAGATGAGTAAAAATCGACTGAAATATGTTGAAATAAAATGTTGGCTATTTGTATAAGCAACGTAAACTGCAAATTAACATTTATATGCCCTAATATTTCATGAAAACAACTTTACAGTCAGGCGAAATATGAAAGACAACATTTTGTTTAGTAGATTTGGGTACAGTTTTTACTGTAGAATATACTGCCTCGTCAAATAAGCTTTTGTTTAGCAATTTCTATATATAAAATAGCCTAACATTTTTGTCAAAAATAAAGTCATCAACTAAGATGTTAGCTGTTCCAATGTTGGCTATTTTCAAAGTAATGAATACATAGATAAAATGTAGGCCTATAATCTTTCTCTTTTTTTACAAAGAAAGAGTACACTTGAAATATTGTTGAAATTGTAATTATTGTTTTTTATTACCTTTTTAATAAAATAGCACAACATATGTACAAGATAGATGTAAGCAAAATCTTAAATGGTCAATATAAGTCTTCTTCTAAATATCTTTTGTCCAAGCATTGTGGCTCAGCCAGTTTCACACCTGTGTGAATGGCTCATCATTATACAGAGTCATTATGCAGAGTGGGTGGTAATTCAGGTGAAAACCACTCCTCGTTCACGCCTCCTCGCATATTGGCTTTCCAAGCAAAACCTGTTTTACATCAATTTAAATCAATGTATGGTTTTATTTGAACGATAAAGCAAGACTATTTTCACATAATTTTGAAGAAAAAACTATAGGCGACGACATCCATTGGTCAAAAGTCTTATTGACACATATTTACTATGTGTTTTGTGGCCTTATTTCAGAAATTTTAGTTTTTAGTTTTTTCAATATCCACGCATAAACATTATTCTCTCAAAAATTAAAACATGTACATACACGTGGCTCACATATTATGGTAGCCCTGTTTGTGCTTTATAGAGTGAATTTACACCTTTGCCATTAATATGTTTATAAGCAACTGAAAAAAGCACAAATGTCAGGGCATGTCAGAACATCTCAAGGGCCCAGAAAACCGCTCAGACTCCAGAGGGTTAACACAAGCGGAGTGGAATAAAGAAAGTGTTTAGCAGGATTGATATTCAAAACGGTAAGCGCGCACTGCTTTGTTTACGTTTGTGTATTTGCAGCTGGCAGCGTCCGTTTCCCTTTTTGAATAACGAATATAGACGAATATATCTGCAAAAATAGACAGTTGTCTCATTTACACGCAGGCGCAGAACCCGCTTTCTAGTTAACAGTTGGCTGTAGTTCTCTCGGTGTGTTCAAGTGCACTTTTTACCCCGACGCGAGGCGACAACACAGTCGGCTTTCATCAGCGCTAGTTCGTCGGCGTCGGCTTGGTGTGTTCCAGGCTTTAGTAATAGTCTTTTGACTAAAATACCATTTAGTTTTAGTCATATTTTAGTCATCTGAATTGTTTTAGTTTTAGTCTAGTTTTAGTCGACGAAATACAATAAGATTTTAGTCGACTAAATCTACTGTAGATTTAGTCGACTAAAATATAATGGGTTTAAATTTAAATGCATTTATTTAGAATTTCTCAAAAATTTCCAAACCCATATACTCTCGGAGAAAACATATATTAACCTGCTAATATGAATGATTTTAAAGTTTGAACGTGCAATACAGATACAGATTTAACTACTGTAACTTAAAAAATATCTTAAAATTAAATAAAACCACTTTTCCTAAAGTAGAACACAGTCTTTTTTTCAATGAATGATATATGAATTCTTTATAACTACTTGCATACATCATTCTCTATTCTTTCAAGCAGACATATTTATTTGTATGAATTAAATATAATTAATCCTTATTAAAGCCATTAACGAGCAATGAATGCTTTTCTCTTTTTCTTTTGTTGCTTGATCAATATTAAGGACACAGACCGCATTAGGTTTATTACCCACTGTCACTTTAAGACATCGGATCATGTCCAATGACATGCGGATCCAATGCACTGATGCACATACGATACACTCACAACTGTTTAAGACATAACCGACATAATTTACATGCAGGGCCGGCGCTCCGCACACGCACATCACGCGCTGCGCGTAGGGCACCAAGTGCTTGGGGGGGCACCAAAAAATCTGGGTCGTGAAAAAAAAGAAACGTTTTTTTTTTTTTGGTGATTTTCGTTTTTTTGCATAATCTGTTAGTTGAGATCACGAAGAAGCCTCTGCATATTTGAGATACCACCAAGCATTTGTGCCTAGGGCACCCAAATGGCTAGCACCGGCCCTGTTTACATGAATACTCTCCAAAACGAACATTTAGACAATGTTGTGTGTATTTGTCCATTCAGACACGAAAGAGAGCTCAATTCTGTACTCGCACGCTGTATAGGTGTCTATGTGAATGGCTGCACGCTTCGGGTCGGGTGTGTGCGCACAGAAAACCATACCGAATATAGCTCTTTTTTGCGTTGTCACTTTTATTCAGATCTACATGTCTGCTCTACTCATTCTCCCAGACGTTTACATGTTTTAACGTTTTATGAGACATGCAGCGCATGCCAACTCGTGTGCCGCTGGGTAGATCAGCACGTCACAGTACAAATGTGCGCATCTACCACAAATGCAGGACATCAGACTGGATCGCTTCCCAAATCGTCACTATCTAATATTTTCGTCTAGTTTTTATTCGTTGACGAAAATGTCAATAGATTTTCGTCATAGTGTTTGTCATTCAAAACTAGTTTTTATTTAGTTATCGTCTCGTTTTCGTCTGTGAAAAAATGTCGTTGACGAAAATAATGACGAAAATCATTAATCAATGTCAACGAAATTAACACTGGCTGGAGTCTTCCGGGGATGAAGATTCGGCTGTGCTGCCGCCTTCGGGTGTGCCAGCATTGCCCGAGTCCGACCCGGAATTGACAGTCATGCTTTCATGGGCCGCCGCGAGCATCGGACTAGAGTGGAACCCTCTACCCTGTCCTGAGCGCTCGCGGTTGGATGATTGGTTCTTGGGGGCTGCACGCGCTGACACCCATCAGCGCACCTCCCCAGTTCCTTTCTTCCCAGAGGTGCATGAGATCCTTGAAGTCCTGTTGTCTTCCCGTGATCGTTCGGCGACCTCCTCCGCCTTATCTACCCAGGTGATGTCCACAGCAGTGGTCCTGGAGAGACACCTATGGCTCATCCTGTCCGATATGAGAGAGTCCAAGCGAACCCGTTTCCTTGACTCTCCTTCATCCCAGGCTGGCCTTTTCGGTGGCGCGGTCAAGGACTTCGCCCAACAGTTCTGAAATGGGCTTCAGTTCTGTAGAGGAGGGCCGGCCAACAGCCCCTTAATGTGGTTAAAGACAGAACTGACTCCCCCATCTCTGAGCCCCCAGAGCGCGCAGATGGCAGTGCGCACCGCTTACGAGCCTCGCCACTCTCGTCCCCCTCTGTCGCCAGAACCCTGTCAGAGCAGGCCCCAGTGGAACGCATGTCCTTCCCTGGTCTCCTCTGTTAGGATGCGGCTTATGACCGTGCCCCCACACCGGGACACTCCGCCTCCCACATCCGGGTCGGTCATTCCACCTAGCTTCCCCACCGAGGGTATGTCTGTGGTTCCCATGACCCCGCTGGTTCAGTTTTTGGGAGCCTGGCTAGAGCTTCCCAACCTGTCCCACTGGGTCGCGAGAACCATCAGGCTCGGCTTTTTATTTATTAACTTAGGGGCCGCTAACACGACACTGTTTTAACAGAAAACTCTTAAGTTCTTTCTGCGCAAACTTCAAAAACGCGAACCAGTGAGAACGTCGATTGGCGTGCACATGCACATTACAAGTTCAGTCTATAGGTATGCACGTTTGAATATATGTGCGCAGGCGTGTAGTCCTTCCCTACAAATCAACCCTCAACAAACTACTTGTCTGGCCTTAAAATTTATAATACAGAATTTTTATCGCTTCCACATAGCCACGTGAACTGGAATTATCCCGACAACGGTAAAGGGAGAGGAGGGGAGGGAGGCCTTCACAGGGGAGAGACTAGTTGACACTTCAGGACTGTCGCGTCCAGGCGCAGGTCCTTCATCAGATCTGGATACAGTCTGGATCCGGCGGACTGCAGTAAACCCTCGGGATAAACAGAGAGACTAATATTAGCGTAGATGCCATTCTTCTTATGATGTAACAAGTAAATCAGGATTTATGGGAAGTGTTCCCGGTTCCGGCTGACCTAATCTAAGCAGCCTAACATTGAATTATAGTAGTCTATAATGTGTTATGTGTATGCTAGGTCAAAGAGATTTGTTTTTAGTCTAGCTTTGAACTGACAGAGAGTGTCTGCTTCCCGGAGAGTGTTAGGAAGACCATTCCAAAGTTTTGATGCTAAATAGGAAAAGGATCGGAAAAGGATCTACCACCAGCAGTCGATTTTGATATTCTAGGTATTATCAACTGACCGGAATTTTTAGATCACAATAGACATGAAGGACTATAATGCATTAAGAGCTTGCTCAAGTACTAGGGAGCTAAACCATTTAGTGCTTTGTAAGTAATCAGCAATATATATTGTATATTTAAATATATATACAATGTTTAATAGGGAGCAAATGCAGTGTTGACAGAACCAGGCTAATATGGTTATACTTCCTGGTTCTGGTAAGAACTGTAGCTGCTGCAACTACGAGCTGTAGTTTATTTATTTATTAAGCGTGCAGGGCAACCACCCATAATAGCATTACAATAATCTAGCCTTGATGTCATGAACACATGAACTGTTCCGCATTTGTCATTGAGAGCATATTATGGCGTAATTTAGATATATTTTTTAGATGGAAAAATGTGGGTTTACAGATACTAGACGTGGCTTTCAAATGAAAGATTGGTATCAAAGTTGATAATTGTTCATTGTTTATTAACAATTACTCTTAATTGTTTCCTCCTCCTGGCATTCATCACATAATCCTGTCTGAAGTTTTCCTATAACATGAAGTTTTGTTTAGCTTGCAATGTCCAATCCTCAGTGTACTTATTATGCCTTATTCCTTCCTTTTATTTCCCTTCTTACTTTCCATCGCTATTATATTTTGTATCATGCACAGATGTCTCCCTTTGATTTCATTATCCCACAGCTGCTGCCATTTTTGCATTGACCAATCATGATTGACAGATGTCTCGTCCAATCAGTGCTATCCCATTCTCAAAATATTCCTACCTTTTCGTTTTGTATGACTTGTGTTTTCTGACTTGTTATTTGGTTTTCTTATTTTTTGTTGTGTTTTCTGACTTGTTATTTTGTTTTCAGATTTGTCGTTGTGTTTTCTGACTTATTTTGGTTTCGGATTTGTCGTTGTATTTTCTGACTTGTTAATTTGTTTTGAGACTTTTCATTGTGTTTATAATTTGTAGTATTGTTTTTGGATTTGTTATTGTGTTTTCATCATTGTGATGAAACTTAACTGCTGTAGGAAGTACTTCAGGGTCAGAAATACAGCCATCAATTCGAGGCAAATGACGGGCCAATTAAGATGAAGACCTCTCCAGATCATTTGGGTTGGACGGCCATCTACGACCACACTCCAACCCATGCGGGAAGCGTCTGTCATTAGCATCTTGCGACTACAACACGCCTAGAGTGGGACCCAAGATGAGGAACCGGGGAGCCACATAGAAAGGGTACAAAGCTTACAGCACATAACCCTTACCATAAACATGGATTTTAGAAAGTGCACAAAGCTCTCAGTGCAAACGCTTACCATAAACATGGGTTTTAGAAAGGATTTTAGATTGATCAGATTTAGCAAGTGTGAACAGCAAAAAAAAAAAGTGCAGATATTCTGGAAAACGAAAGAGCTTCATGGACACACAAATCGGATCTGAACAGTTGGGATACACAAATAATATTTTGGATTTGGGCTGACAGTGTGAACATAGCCTAAATGTCTCATTATCTGAATAAATAATTCCACAAACAGCATTACCAGCTTCACTTATACTAATCAGATTGACTTTAGTTTGGTCATATGTCTACAAAAGTTTTTTATTAAAATTTAACAGAGGTTAAATGACAAGTTCGGTATTTTACACTTAAAGTGTATGTAATGTCCCAGCCAGCAATGACACGTGGGGCCCAGATGGGTTAACTACGGGTTCCATGGGTACTGTGTGGGCATGGGCTTTGGCTGGGTGAAATCAGCGGGTCCCATGTAGGTTTTGTAGTACGAGTCCCACATAGGAAGCCCATATGAGCTGATTACATGGGCCCCATAAGGGACAGGCATGGGCCAAGTGGGCATGGGTTTGATCTGGGAACACATATATGGGTCTTGCATAACATATTTATGGGCCAAGTGGGCATGGGTTTGATCTGGGAACACATATATGGGTCTTGCATGACATATTTATGGGCCAAGTGGGAATGGGTTTGATCTGGGAACACATATATGGGTCTTGCATGACATATTTATGGGCCAAGTGGGCATGGGTTTGAACTGGGAATGCACATATGGGTCCTGCATAGAATTTTTATGGGCCAAGTGGGCATGGGTCTGAACTGAGAACACATATATGAGTCCTGCATGGTTTATTTATGGGCCGAGTGGGCATGGGTTTGATCTGGGAACACATATATGGGTCCTGCATAGAATTTTTATGGGCCAAGTGGCCATGGGTTTGAACTGGGAATGCATATATGGGTCCTGCATGGTTTATTTATGGGCCAAGTGGGCATGTGTTTGATCTGGGAACACATATATGGGTCTTGCATGACATATTTATGGGCCGGGTGGGCATGGGTTTGATCTGGGAACACATATATGGGTCTTGCATGACATATTTATGGGCCGAGTGGGCATGGGTTTGATCTGGGAACACAACTATGGGTCTTGCATGTCATATTTATGGGCCAAGTGGGCATGTGTTTGAACTGAGAACACATATATGGGTCCTGCATGGTTTATTTATGGGCCGAGTGGGCATGGGTTTGATCTGGGAACACATATATGGGTCCTGCATAGAATTTTTATGGGCCAAGTGGCCATGGGTTTGATCTGGGAACACATATATGGGTCTTGCATGACATATTTATGGGCCGAGTGGGCATGGGTTTGATCTGGGAACACAAATATGGGTCTTGCATGTCATATTTATGGGCCAAGTGGGCATGTGTTTGAACTGAGAACACATATATGGGTCCTGCATGGTTTATTTATGGGCCGAGTGGGCATGGGTTTGATCTGGGAACACATATATGGGTCCTGCATAGAATTTTTATGGGCCAAGTGGCCATGGGTTTGATCTGGGAACACATATATGGGTCTTGCATGACATATTTATGGGCCGAGTGGGCATGGGTTTGATCTGGGAACACATATATGGGTCCTGCATAGAATTTTTATGGGCCAAGTGGCCATGGGTTTGATCTGGGAACACATATATGGGTCCTGCATAGAATTTTTATGGGCCAAGTGGCCATGGGTTTGAACTGGGAACACATATATGGGTCCTGCATGGTACATTTATGGGCAAAGTGAGTATGGGTTTGAACTGTGATAATATATATAAAAATATATTTTTGATTTATTTACCGGTATGTTGTGACATTTGAATTGTTTTTTAAAGATTATGTTTGTTGTTCGATGTAACAATTTTGTATTAATGTATTTTTGGAGAGCTGTTTTTTTTCAGAGATTTTTTTTTAATTTAAATATATTTTTGATTTGTTTACCGGTATATTGTTGTGACGACCACAAAAGTGTTGTATTTGTGTTTTAAGAATATTCACAATTATTGTCTTTTAATTGAAACAAGTGATTGTATTTAAGTGAATTGTGTAGTGTTTGCTCCAGGCCAGTAGGGGCAGTGTAGAGTGACGAGTTACTGTAGCTGCGTGAGTTGCGGGTTTCTCATTACTGCAGAGAGCTTGAAACTGAAAACACTGGCTGAGTCCCAATTCGCCTACTTATGCTACGACCTAAAAGTATGTACTTTTTTTGTGATGAAAAAGTACATACTTTTGAGTGTGTAGCAAAAAGTATGCACGTTCTGGGACATACTTCGATGACGTCATGCAACGTGAACTTGAACGTGGTTGCCTTACGCACACCGCGACTGTTAACAAAACATTTAACATTTCATTCATTCTTATATGTCCAATATAATTTTATTTACTATTCCCATCTTTTTTTTTTCACAATACATTTACAATGTGTTTACCAAATTGAGGAGTGAAGCAGGGCGTCGTCGTAGATCAACCAAACGCAGGTCGTTTGTGAGGCGGCTGGTTCTGACGTTCATGTGCAAATGTGTGTAACTTAACGAAAGCTAGCGCTACTTATTTTCTGAGTTAAAATATTTAAAGTTTATAGTGTAACTATTGTTTAACGTATTTTATACTTAATCTTATACTTATGTATAATACTTAAAAATACCCCGATGAAAATGAACCATGCTTTTACTATAGTAAAAGTGTAGTAACCATGTTTCTTTGGTTGGACTGATAACATATGTACAGCCACAGTATTACTACATATAAGTCAGACAGAAACATCAAAAGAAATGCATAAAAAAAGACACTTGCATGACAGTGTACTAGAGCCTTTTTATTTTTGTTTTGTAGCCTGCAATAAGGCGCTCAGTATCTTCATCGGACCCTACAAGATAAACACGGTACTTTTTTGGCACAACATAAACCCATTAATATTATGAGACAATAAAATATAACTTTAATTAGGGTTAAACATTTGAATTCTTACACTTAAAAACTGAGGGCGCATCTCCGCTGCTGCATCCGACTGCCAGGTTTACATCACCGCAAAGCTCCTCCCTCCCGCACGCAATGGGTTGTGGGCAATATTAGCCGTTAGAGTGTGCATTGATCTGCACTTCGAATTCTAACCGGAAATAGTAAACCATCCGGGTATCTTTGGAATACTCATTTCAACATGCTACGATTTGGGACGTACTAATTCTAGTTTCGCATACTATTTAGGACGGATAGTATGCGAATTGGGACTCAGCAACTGTCTCCTCGTTTTTCTCCTGTTTTACAGGTTGGTAAATGTATAAAAACACCTCAGAAGTAGCATTTATCTATGCTGAAATGTATGTCAGATATGAGTGAACTGTTTTTAGTGAAATGAGTTTCGTTAGGGTCTGTTTTTGATTTAGTTTGAAATGAGTTGAAACGAGAGGGCAAAGTCCTACAGAGTAACGGTCGAGAGACATTACTAGAGAGCAAGTCAGCTCAACACACACTTTCCCCGTGTAGGCCTATATGATATTTTTTTAAGCTTGTAATGTTAACAGATATGTTTAGCTCACTGTATGTCAGTTTCCCACCATCTGTTGGAAATGTTTTTTTGCTCAATGAGTTTATACAAAAATGTTTACAGTTTAAAATGAGGTTAAAAGTTACACTCCCATACACTAAAGAAATATATTTGAATTATATTTTCAGGAAATATTTTGGAATATATGCAAATATTTGAAATTGGCCCAATAAATATATTTCATACTTATATTTCATATATTTTTGTTATATTTCAGAATATATTTCAATGTATTATGTATATTATGTATATGCCACATATATTTTTGGCATTTTTGGGGACCCATACAGAAAAAAAATACATTGAAATATATTCTGAAATATAACAAAAATATATGAAATATAAGTATGAAATATATTTATTGGGCCAATTTCAAATATTTGCATATATTCCAAAATATATCCTGAAAATATATTTCTTTTGTGTATGGGCTTTAAGCACTTTATGAGTTCTGAGCATGATTTTGCAGTACTGTGTTAACATGATACTGATAAAATACTGTGAATGGAAGATTCTAAGTATCTAAAAAAAAGCTGGTGAATATTACCATTGTCTTTACATTTCATTTTGATAAATAGTATAAAATACAAGCATGAAGAGTAAGTGAACATGCATTTGGTGGAAAGAGGTTTATTTTAATATGGATTTTGCATTGACATGGACACTGAAAATTAATTGTAATGTTAAAAAGACACTGAACATGTAATATGTGAAACATACAATGATACTTAACAATAGAGATGTGATTGCTGAAGAAAATTCAGAAAATAAATTACTGCAGAGAGCTCGAAACTGATACTGTCTCCTCGTTTCTCTCCTGTTTTACAGGAATTAATCTGTTATCCACGGTGCCGTTGCTACGGTACCCGTTACATTGTGACATTTAAATTGTTTTTTAAAGATAATTTTTGTTGTTCAATTTAACAATATATTTCTTGCAGTTCAAAGCGTTTTCTTAGATTGTTTCCTTAAAGGAGAACTCCGGTCAATTTTAACATTGAGCTCATTTTTTTGTACATTTGGAGTGCTGTCAATACAGAGAACAACGACATTGGTGTTGCCTACACCGTGTTATCCTCTTTTTAAAATTTGCACCCTGTTGACTTCAATGGGGCAAGTTTTAAACCTGCTTTTAGCCTCTTAACATCCTTGATATGTCATTACAAGTGCACAGGTCATGTGAGTGATTCCTTCGGAGTGAACGCGGGTCAATCTGACTGCAGTAGATGTGAAAGATATGAATAAAAATCATGTTATTTCAGCAAGCGCTCATACCTGTGTTTACATCCTGTTTTCGGTCAAAGTCCATAGTAATCGATTGTCGAGTTCACGCACATGATCATAGGTACTAAACCAATGCTCGTGAACTCGACAATCGATTACTATGGACTTCGACCGAAAACAGGATGTAAATACAGGTATGTGCGCTTGCTGAAATAACATCACTTTTATTCATATCTTTCACATCTACTGCAGTCAGACTCACCCGTGTTCACTCTGAAGGAATCACTCACATTAGCTGGGCACTTGTAATGACACATCAAGGATGTTAAGAGGCAAAAAGCAGGTTTAAAACTTGCCCCATTGAAGTCAACAGGGTGACACCCCCCGCGACACTGTCACCTTTTTTACTCTGAGGAGTTTGCAGGTCTGCATCTGGGTAGCCATGGTTGGATCCTGGGTGCAAGCCCACTTTAGACCCATTTGGGCAGGTGAGGCCCAAATGGGTCTGACATGAATTGCCCAGTTAAGACCCTTACAGATCCCACTTAAAACCCACCTGGGCATCCACGGCTGGCCCCCATGTGGATCCCGGGTGCAAACCCACTTTAAACCCCTTCAGACTGGTGGGCCCCAAATGGGTCTTTCATGAATTGCCCAGTTAAGACCCACATAAGACCCTTACAGATCCCACTTAAAACCCATCTGGGCATCCATAGCTGGCCCCCATGTGGATCCCGGGTGCAAGCCCATTTTAAACCCCTTTAAGCAGGTGGGCCCCAAATGGGTCTGACATGAATTGCCCAGTTAAGACCCACATAAGACCCTTACAGATCCCACTTAAAACCCATCTGTGTAGCCATGTTGCAAAGCCCACTTTGGACCCCATTGGGCAAGTGGGGCCCAAATGGGTCTGACATGAATTGCCCAATTAAGACCCATGCAGTACCCTTAGAGGTCCCACTTTTAGTACGTCTGGGCTTCCACGGCTGGCCCCAATGTGGATCCCGGGTGCAAGCCCATAATGGGGCCCACATTTGCCGCCCATGAAGCCCTCATCTGGGCCCCACATGTCATTGCTGGCTGGGGTGCCTCAACAAGTAAAGTCATAACATAATGTTACATTTGCAAATCATTAGTTAATGATTAATTAAAGCAGACAACTGGAAGTTGAAGTACATTGCTTTGACCAACTGTGGTAATTAATTAATTAATTTACACTTTTAGTTAATAAAATAAGTTATTAAGGAATTAATACATTATGACACATTTAATTAATAACAATTCATATATTACTTAATCTATTAATCATTTAGAATCTTTATTAGTTGCTGATGCAGTAATCATTAACTAATGGTTTAGTTCTTGAGTCATACATTAACACATCATTTTCTGTGCATTAGTTAAGCATGAATTAATGCAGATTAGTGCACCCGTATTGTAAAGTGTTACCAATAAAACTTGTGCACAACATGTATTTGGTTCTGATTCTCTGCTTGCACAAAGTCCCTTTTACGATCTTGATCTTGTTACATGCTCTAAGCGCTGTACATGCTAAGAAATAATTATCTTTCGGTGGCCATGAAAGATACGCTTTTCTTAGAATAAATGAATAATCAAAAGAGTTTGTTGGAACTGATTAATTGATTGTAATATTAATTTAGCTACCTCAAGTTAATCCAATTAACTGACCCAAATATTAATAATTATTCATAATTGATAATTATGAGTTAGTATTAATATTTCCCCTTTGAGATAATTTGTTACATTAGTTTTCTCTCACTTTTTGTAACAGTGTGTTTAAAAAAAACACATTATTTGTTGCAAAGTAACTAAATTAGTTGATCAGGTGATGTTGGCTATTTTTTATGGTGATATCACAAAGTGGCTTAACTGAAGTCGGGTGTGTAGGGGAATTTCTTGCACAATAGTCATTTAATGTTGTTTCTGACTATTGTTACAATAAAATTAATTTATTACTCCATTAAAACGAAAACAGTAAAGGCACTATGGCAGTATATAGTTAGTTTGTTAAATGGATGAGTAAATACATGTTTATGATCAGTTAATAAATTGTATTATCATTGATTTTTAGAGCCACTGATTTGTCTGTGTGAATATGTGTCTCTGTGCATTAAAAAAAAACAATTGTAATGTTTTGTTTTTCATTGTAAGTACATAATTTACATACATATATTAGAATGAAATGAATGTTGTCATTGCACAGTGATTTGTACTACAGTTTGAACCATATTTTATATAAAACTGATTTTTTCATGAAAGAAATTTACTCTGAACTTTGAACTCAGACACCCTGCCTTGAGGATTTTCTGTTATGACGAGAACAGTCTTTGGCCTGGCGGGCATGAGGAGAACAGTCTCTGGCCCGGCGGGCATGACGAGACTCTGGACGGGCGGTCTCGGCAGGACGAAACTCTGGTTCGGCAGGAATGGCGGCGACCATCTTAGCTGAGGGCTCAGGTGGCGAAGCACCGAGGCGGCGGCCATCTTGGCTGAGGGCTCAGGTGGCGAGGCAATGACCATCTTCGCCGAGTGCTCGGGTGGTAAAGCAGCCATCTTGGCCGGAGACGAGGGCTCAGGCGTGGCGGTTATGACGTGAAAAACAGGCTCAGGCTGGTCAGGCATGACGTAAAGATTCCTAGGGTCTGGCTGTGTTCCTGATTGAGGCCTGACGCTCTCCAGACACTGGAGTATGGTCTCCCTCCAGTTCAGTCCTGTGGTGTCAGGGAGTTCAATGAGACGGTTGAAAGTGGCTCCGATCAGGAACAAGGTCGTCAGGCTCTCGTCGATGAGGGCGCTGGTGACGGCAAGGCTGCAAAAGTCCAGGGCAAAGGAAAAAAAGTTCTGGCTCTCCTGAGCCAAGACGATCATTTTGACCCTATCGTCCATTTTGGGCTGTCCGTTCTTCTGTCAGGATGCGGGCAGAAGAAGATGAGGTGTCAAAAGTTCCAAAGCAAAACGTTTGCATACAATAATATAACTGGTACCCATACACAAAAGAAATATATTTGAAATATATTTTCAAAATATATTTTTGGAATATATGCAAATATTTGAAATTGGCCCAATAAATATATTTTAGTTAAATATATGTAAATATATTTTCATATATGTTTACATATATGTTCATATATGTTTTAACTGTTGCAAATTGTTTCATTTGAAATATATTTTGAAATTTAATATGTTATATGTTAATATATGTTTTAACTGTTGCAAATTGTTTCATTTGAAATTCAAAAATTTAGTGGAGCTGTGCTCTACCACTTCCCCCACCCACATTTTTCCTACTGGTCGGGGATCGAACCGGCAACCCTTCAGTTACAAGCCCGAAGCCCTAACCAGTAGGCCACAGCTGCTCCTTTACTGACTTTATTGGCCTAAAATGACAATTTTATGTAGGAAATAACACATAGAATGCAGAGTTTTTTCCCCTATTTTGCAGAATTGAATACAGTTATTTAATAGTGTGTGTATGCAGTGTTAGACACTGAGTTCTATCTATTGTTTAAGTGCACTTCACTGTTGGAGTGTCACTGTTATACTTGCATCATAAATATTGTGCATATTTTCAATATTTAAATGACTTCAGGAAAGATGTCAATAAAACAACAATAAATCTAAATATAGCTGCAAGCAGCAATACAGGGGCCAAGCCCTTAAACTCACCGCAAGCAGAACTAGTATGGCGCACAGCAAGCACAGCCAGTACTGTAAGCACTGCAGCGCAGCATATATTTAAGCACCAACAGCAGTGCGGAGCCAGAAGAACAAAAAGAGCAGAAATTGAATATACATGTAAATGTACATCAAGCACAGCAGCGCAGCAAGCATTTAAGCACCAAAAGCAGTGAAAAGCCGGAAGGAATTGAAATGACAACTTTATACAAAATTTTAATGTTGTTCCACACAGGACTTGAACCCACGACCGGAATGATTCGAGATTCATGACATGTGGTTTAGCAACTTCCGCCACTCAGAGGACGTGAATTGG
>NW_028296142.1:0-36080 GCF_964197995.2 Scardinius erythrophthalmus
GTTTTTGTGTGTCTAGAGTCCCTCCCTGAGTGCAAAAAGCAACAGCAGCAGAAAGGGAAGTCCAGAGACACAGATTCCTCTCACAGACTCGGGTAGGTATTATTAGTGCATATATCACTAGTGCATATTTGTGCTTTTTAGTGTGCTTTAGGGTTGGATATCTTTTTAATTTTAATGAATCCGATTTTGCTTATCGATTCTGATTCTTATCGATTCCTGATTTAGATTTTTTTTTTAAAGTCGATATCATTCAAGTCTCATTATTACAAAACATTTCATTGCAGCTGAATACCATGAACAAAAATCAACAGGCTAAAGAACACTTACAGAAGGAACTTTTGACTATGGTTTAAAAATACCATAGCAAAAACAACTAGCCTAACTAATATAAATTTCGAGCATTATTAAAGATAAATAAACAATAAAAAAGACAAACAAATGAGCAATCGCACAAATAAATACAACTGAACAAAGATACGATTGAAATAAACCATATTTTCAGGTATTTAGGTACAGAAACTAATCAAATGTAAAATAATACTGGACTTTATAAATAAAATGTAAATTATAAATATTGTTACAAAAGTTATTCAGTCAACAGCGAGTCAATTTTGTTGTTTGATCAATCTTATTTGAGAAACGACAGCAGAAATTTTAGGCTGCTGTCATTTTAAGAGCTACACAGATCCAATATAGTTACACATGCGTTTTCTTTGTCAGCTGTTTGCGTTCACTTAAAACATAACCGACTGTGTTTATGAATATTTCGACATATTTTTGTGTCTTTGTCCGTTCAAAAAGACGTAGAAGAGGACTCAGTTCAGTATCGCGCACTATTAAACAGCTTTCTGTGCACATGTTTTGGATGTGTGTGTAGCACAGAAAACACCAAGCGAGAATTCTTGCGCTTGAATGGTTTAAAGTCATATTAAAATGCACACAAAGGAATCGATAAGAGGAATCTAAATTTAAATTTTATAACAAGTATCCGATTCTAGAATTGGAATCGATTTTTGATTCCCAACCCTTGTGTGATTACATTGTAGCATGACTCACAAATAATCAATCACATTTTGCCACAGCTTTTTTCCCTGAACAAATGAAAGAGGCTGTCAGCTTCAAAAGGGAGCACAGTCCAGTGGGAACTCAGTGTACAGATGGACTGGTTATGACTCAGAGGAACCATGATGCTCCACTGATTAACACAGCTGTCATCGGACAGTCAGAGGAGGAACAGGAAGAGATCACGCAGTCTGACGACAAGGTAATATGTCTTGTTTAGCTCCAATTCAAAGCGTGCTGACATTGAGGGAATGCTATTTCAAACAAAACTGAACCATACCCTTCCATAAGGGAAGTGTAGAAATGATGGTCACATTACTAAAGTTATCAAAATGCCCAGTTTCTAATGGAATTTGGGGTCTAACTCATATTCATGTATGTTTCAGATTGAGAAGGTTCTTCCTGATGGAGGTCGACTTGTTGTTTTTCCAAATGGCACAAGGAAAGAGCTCTCTGCCGACGGACAGACTGTCAAAGTCATGTTTTTCAACGGGGATGTAAAACATACAATGCCCGATCAAAGAGTGGTGAGGCATGGACTCTGAAGAGTGTTGTTTCCATCTCTTATTAGGAAGTTTACACTATGTAATTTATGCGCTATGTATTTGTGCTGTTTTTTGGTTAACAATTAAAACTAAGTGAATTTAAAATCAGCAAAGCGTTTCAATTACTTTCAGATTTATTACTACGCTGAAGCTCAGACCACACACATCACCTACCCTGATGGGATGGAAGTGCTTCAGTTTCCTAACAATCAAACAGGTGGGCCTGAATTTCTTTCAAAATTAATATTTAGAGGTCCAGTGTTATGTCCAGACTACATTTTAAGTCTTAATCTTCCCCCCATGCCTATTTTAGAGAAACACTTTCCAGATGGTCGTAAGGAAATCACTTTCCCTGATCAGACGGTCAAGACTCTTTACCCTGATGGAAGAGAGGAAAGTGTACTGTCAGATGGAACAATAATACAGCTGAATCCGTGAGTACAACTCATGGCCCTCCACCTCAGTGTGTTATAATAAAGAGACACATAACATATTGAAGTCAGAGCATTTTTATTCTGCTTTCTTTCAGGGATGGTAGTAAGGTGATCCAGTTTAACACTGGCCAGCGGGAGATCCACACTTTAGATTTTAAAAGACGGGAATATCCAGATGGTACGGTTAAAACCGTTTACTCAGATGGACGGCAGGAGACACAATACCCAACAGGACGTGTGCGGTTAAAAGATGCACTGGGTAATGTCATTATGGACACTAAGACATGAATGATCCACAATACTCTTGTTTTAAGGAAGGAAAACATGGCCTTGAATGAATTTAAGTGAAAGAATATGTGTGCATTTTGTAAATGTGTCAAGTATTTATTTCTGTAAAAAATAAATCTTTTTATGTTGAGTTTAGTTTTGTGTGCGAAAGGTATAGTTCTAAATGATACTTTTTTGGGAAATAAAATAGGCTTGATGCCATTCAGTGATAAATGACGATAAATTGCCTAGTCAATGTTGGTATCAGTAGAATAGGTCACTACAGCCTTGGCCAAAAGTATTGGCAGTGACATACATTTTGTTTTGCAAAGTTTGCTGCTTTCAGTGTAACTGATCATTTAACAAGTGTTTAAAGGCTTTTATTGGCAAACACATTTACAGTGTTGATCCTGTTTCTTTACTTCATAACCTCACTCTGCAGTTCACACTTGCATGCTGGATATCAACTTCTGGGCCAAATCCTGACTGAAGGCTACCCATTTTTGTTGATTGACCACAGGTTTTCTATGGGATTAAGATTTAGAGTTTAGATTTTAGGAGTTGCCTGGCCACAGGTCAAATATCAATGTAATGATCTTAGAGCCACTTTCATTATCCACTTGCCTTGTGACAGTGCTCCATCGTGCTGGAAAATGATCAGATCATCACCAAATCGCTCCTGGATCGTTTTGATACCATCCTTTATTCATGGCAGTGTTTTAGGGCAGAATTGTGAGAGAGCCCATTCCCTTGGATGAAAAGCAACACCACACATGGATGGTCTCAGGATGCTTCACTGTTGGCATGACACAGGAATCATGATAGCTTTTACCTTCTCAGGACAATTTTCCCAAACAGTTGAAAGAGGGCTTCATCAGTAAAAATATATTTGTACGTGCCGTCTAATCCTTGTATTTCCTGCAGAATTTGTCTGTCATCGATATTTTTTCTTGGAGAGAAGCTTCTTTACAACAGGCCATGTCTAAAAGACTTCGCCTCATTGTGCGTGCAGTTGCACTCACCCACCTGCTGCCAATAATAAGCAAGCTCTGCACTGGCGGTGACATGATTCTGTAGATGACTTTTCTTTGCGGACACTCCTGGGATGTCCTGAAGCCTTCTTTACTGCAGTTGAACTTCTCTCCTTGAAGCTCTTGATGATCCAGTAAAAGGTTCTTTCAGGTGCGTGCGCAAGGCCATTTTGAGGCAAAGCGACGATGGATGCATGTCTTTCTTTGGAGGTAACCATTACTAATACAAAAACACAGTGACTGGAAGCACTTCCCTCCTTTAACAGCAATTAGTCTGCTCTTATGATCCAATCAGAATGATGATTTCACCCGACTAGTACTTGTTCACACTTTCCCATGTGCTGATAACATTATTAGTGAAATGTTAGCTGGTCAGTTTTGTGTCATGCCCAAAGAAATTGGGTTTTAGTCAAAGTAAAAAAAGAAACAGAAACAATTCCCCAGAAACAATGGGAATAAACACATTAACTGAAGCAAATAAATCAGAGTTTTAAATAATTCCTTATGACCAAGAGGATAAAGAAATTAGTTTAACTGTACTGGTACCTTTTACTAAACTAGCAGCATCATTCTATGCAATTCCTCAGAAAGAATATGGACATATATTTGGTTCATAACCTTTTTTTAAAAGATAATTTAAGGGTCACTATGTAACCTTTGGCCCTCTAGCGATAAAAAAAACCCATGCATTTTGCAGAAGAACATTGTTTTGGTTGTGCTTTGGATCTGTGTGAATATGGTTGTCCTACTGCTCATAAAACATTCATTAATAGGCTTAAGAGATATAACCAGTTTAGAACTCAAGGAAAGGATCTCAAGCCGACTAGCTGAACAATTTCACACAAAAACCATCCTGCTAGGGATGAATCAGGGTAAGACAAAAACACATTTTGGAAGGACTGATGTATTAATTTCAAGTCTTGTTAATTTTGAAGAAAAAGTTACGGTGTATCTTTAAAGGACAATGATTTTAAGATAACGTAAAGTGAATTTCTTCAGGATGCTTCTGGTAGTGGTCTTAAGATAAAAGTGCATCAACAGGTCAATTTAGTCATTTGTTGACCACAAGATGATCTGCAAGGATTTACAAAATTAGCAAAAATTGTCAGTTATGATTTAGTACAAACACTTGAGCCAATAAGTCACAACAAGGCTTGTGAGCCAGCAAAAGTCAATAAGAGTTTTTATTCAGCTCAGCAGAACAGATCTCTTAAACATCAACAAAATCTTTCTGAATCTTTCAAAACCAAAATCTGAAGCAGCCTTAAATTTTAATAAAAATATTTAACATAAAATTAGGCATAGCTGTACAAACATAAAACTGGCCAAATATATTAACAACTGCACAAATAAAGTAGCATAAACCCCCTAATGCTTTAACATAAAATGAAACTACTACACCAACATAAAAAGTTTTGCCTTCAAAAGCTCTGAATGCTGACGATCCTCAGCGTCACTGCCACAACCTACAGAAACTGAAAATAAAACATGACAGATACAAAAATGTTTAGACACATGTTATTTTAATTTTTTTTATTTATTTAATCTCACACTTACCTTTAATCATAATCAGCAAGGCCTTTCTCCACCAGACGTGTGTGGACAAGTGTTCCATCCGCATTATAAAGCAACACAGTCAGCTGTGGTTCTGTTGCCTGAATTGCACATTTGGATAGATTTAAACATTCATGCAACTGTTTTCCAATTGACCAAAACACATCTTAATACCAGGTGTAACAGCCTTAAATGTTATATGAAAATTCTGTTCCCTTTTACACCTTTGGTTGTCTCTGATTAGTATGAGAATACACAGTTGCATTAAAATGTTGCAAGTTAAATTCGACTTTAGCTTTTCCTTTACACCTCCATTGAATGTGAACTCCAACATTTAAACGTGGTCAAGAGCAATCAGATCATGACCCAGTCACCAAAAATGCATGTTATGCCAGGTGTAAAAGGGGACACATTTCTGCAACAATGAATAAGGCGTACAGTGACCACCGCAGTGAGCTCTCCGTTCAACAGGTCGATCATCTCCAGCATGGCTTTCATAGTCCACTCAGGCCGATAAGGTATCCGCTCCATCTCCAAGCTCACGTTTGCTGGTTTGAAGCCTGCTAACTTGACGTAAACAGCTGCACAGGGATAATGATGGAGGGATGCAGGGAGCTGCCGCAATCTGCAGTGACAACACACATGCATATGTTTTTTGATATGCTATTTGATTTTGAATAGGGTTGTAATCAATTAGTTATTTTAATGCAGGGGTTCTCAACCAGGGGCTAGGACCCTTTAGGGGGCCTCAAGCTGACAATGATTTAACAAGACAAAACAAAAATAGCTAAATTTACTAAAATTACATTTTTAAGAGTGAAAAACCTATAAAAGAATTTAAACAAGAACGAGGCCTTAATGCAATTACAAAAATGGCCTGCACAAAGTCTTGCAATGTCAATAGTTGTATAATCTACAGTCTTACTTGTTTACAGATAAAATGTCATCCGAGCCAAAATCCACATGTCTCACAAGGAGCTTGAGAGAGGGAGTGACTTCAGAAAATCCCAGTAGCTTCGCACGATAATATTTACCATCGCTGTATTCGGCGAGACAGGGGCACTCTGCACACAAACACACAATGAAAAACATCCATTCAACAAATCGCTTGTTTTCTGCTGGAGCCTATTCTAACGGGCCACAGGCGAGGAATGAAAAACTTATGGTCTCAGATTTTAGTTTCTTAAACTTATACAAAAGGCATGTATGCAAACACACAGTGCCACTGAGGTCTTTGTCAATAGGTTATGGTTCATTTCAATGTGATCAAACATAAGCACCAATGGGGAAGTCTGTCAGCAGGCTCAGGTTTCCAACACTGTCATTCACACGCTCGAGAGCTTCCTCCAAACTCTCTCCCTGCTCCAGTTTTCTCAGAGTCTTTTCCAACACACACAGGAACACCTGCAAGCACACATCAGATTCAATGAAAGCAATGTACAGTAAGTGACTGTAAATGAGCAGTCATATTTACAGCTGTACTGCAGCTCAATAGGAATCTATTCGATCTGGAATTTCATGTGAGGGTGAAAGATTTTCCCATGCTAATTTCACAACAGGTTCAAGTTGGTCACAGATTTGCCACGTTAAAAGCAGAAAGCACCCTCTATGTAAGCTATGCGGGACAATTTTTGCCAGTGAATTTTCTCTAATGTTACTGGTTCTTCTAATACTGGTGCTGCACTTCAAATTTAAGACCAACTCTTTGAGACGACAAATTCATAAGGTGTAAATTTCTACATGAATGTCTGATGAACAAGGCCAGATATAAACATGTGACGGAAGGTTTGAACGCAGACCCATCAGCTCACATACCTCATTAGGGGTGCGGATATGCTTGACCCTGGCAGGGAAATGTTTTCTTTCTTTAGGAATCTGGAGTTCTTTATAGACTCCTAAAACAGGCTGGGGCTCCTCCAATCCCTAAAAACACAACACCCTGCTACTAAACCAGCTCTGAAATTTTAGTAAGCAAACTGAGTGATTGCTATGAAATTTATTTCACTAGAAATTAAGGAATTTTACAACGTCAACAGAAATGAAACTTCTACCTCTGTGTTTAGATCCCAGTCATCCAAATCAAGGGCAGGAGGCTTAACCACATAATCCTGGAAAGAAACACTGTCAATATCTACACCTCACACAAGCAAAACAAACCCCCTCCCGCTAATCTCCACTGATCAGACCTCTTGGCTGCTGATGGCAGGGTCAAAAGTGGCATATTGGTGGTGCACCATTATCTTGCTAAGAGCCATGCCATCCACCATTATCTCTACTGTAACACAGTCACATGGATCCTCTGGGTGTTCCTGCAAAACAACAGTTTTACTGGGAGAGAGCTGACTGCTTGTCAACACATGATGATTTGACCGATTAATACAGTTCTGCTGATACATGAAGTAGTGTAGATGTAAATAAGTACATGCAAATTTATTTTACCATAATGTAGACATTGACTGAACGCCCAAGTAGCAACTCCTTCATAAGCACCACAGCATCCCACTGCCATCCCTTCCCGATCTGTAACAGTTAAAGCCTGATGATTTGCTGAAAACCAGACTACTTAAATCACATTCTAAGAATTACTTTGAATTTTACATAAATTAATGAACTAATTAAAGGATTAATCTCAGAAAGAAATGTCTTGGTCTTATTTCACAACACCATTAAAACAAAATATTTGTATAATACATAAAACACATTCTGTTTATAGGATTTATATATTTTTTGCATTGTGAGAATATTTATTAAAATAATGTCAGATTGCAAACCCACTTTAAATGGCTCTAAAATATGCTTTATTTTCTTTATGCAAAATTACATTTTGTAGTACATTTTAAACATTTTATTTATATTGTTTTTGGGATGAAATATGATCTTACACAAAATAATTGTAGAAATTTCAGTTTGTGTGTAGTTTGTGAGTTGGTTAATTTTTTATTATTATAAAAGTTGAATAAAAACACCCCCCGTGTTTTTATCCAAGAACCGTAAATGTGTTTAATTATTGAAATACTAATTAAAAAACTCAGATGGTACCTGAAGTAAATATTTTTAGGTCAAAAAGGTGAATTATTATTTTTTTTGTGGGAAATCCCTGGTTTAAAGGATGCACTGCTGCGGATGATCACATTGCCCAGTTTACATTCAAAGTGATCAAATTCAAATGACCACACACGTACCGGTATGACTCCATTTATCTGACAAGGCACACAGAGCTGCGGCACATCCTCACAGAGAACCACTGGGTACACGTGACAAACCGGGATGCTCTCCACAAGTCCCTGATCCACATATCGGACCTGTAACAATTACATCACAAACTGGTAACAAAACAATACAACCCATAATGTTAAGCCAATTATATTTGATCAGAGAATTTGGGATTTATAAATAAATTCACTTTCACACAGAACTAATGCAATGCAACGAAAGCACACTGACCTTCACGTGTCCTCCAATGACCTCCTGCACCTGACCTCTGTACCAGAACATGTCGGTTCCCATGACAGCACAGCCCAAAACTCCTTTCCAGTTGTAGTTCTTCTGTCTCGGCAGAGTTTTAATGTGCTGTTGCAGCCGCTCCCGCAAGCGATCAAACTCACACACTAAACAGCAGAAAAAAGAAAAATGAGTACTGGGAGAGGACATATATTGAGAAACAAATGTTCCTTGCCCATGTTTAACAACATATGACCGTGGTCATCTTTTTTTAACTTGAGAATTATGTCATAAGGTGTGTTCACACGCCATGTGTGTTTCAATTAAAATGACCCTAGTGCGATTGCTCTGTTAGCCATCTGAACCCTGTTGCGCACCAAACAAGCGAACCGAGACAAACTCTGGTGTGGTTCGAATGAAATATAAACGCAACACGGACCAAAGACATGTAAACGTTTAGTCCGGACCAAACGAACTGAACTAGTGTGAACACACCCATAATTGGGTGTCACATCACTTGGCTGTTTTGTATAGTTTGGCCGCCACCTCAATGCATCCTATAAATGTTGTCATATGTCTTTGCACACATCCAGTCCACAGTCCATGTGAGAGGTAAATTTGGTGAATGGTAGCTCTACACATGCAATCATATAGGCAGTGTTGGGATTTTATTTTTAGCTCCTTTTCCTTCTCATCATGTAGACAACGGGTTAAGTACAATTTGAATGAACGTAATATAGTGCATACATTTAGCAAAATGCTCCTCTCTAGAGTTAGTTTTTTCTAGCTGACTAACAAGTTTATGGACATTGAATGGCTCTTCTGAGGCAAATGTAATGGTATGTGACAGTTTACAAACTGTTTTATTGAGGTCTTTCCCCATTTGTAACACAGATTAAGCGTTTACATAAGATAATACATTTCAGAAAGTTGTACCGTTTCTTTTAACATACGTTCTGATGTTCATTCATGCTTATTTCATCCTATAACTAGTAGTAAAGCAGAAGAGATCGGTTCACATGCCGCTTAAACTGAAGCACTACAGTGATCTGTCACTGCATTAAAGAGCACAAAACCATTTTTATTTTTTGTATTTTGAGGTAAAATTGGCAGAATTTGTTTATTAAAAGCAACATTAAAAGTTACAAAGCCCTACAAATTGTTCAACAGAGATGAGGACTATTTGAAAAAGTCTGATATTTTTTGTTTTGACATTTTTCTGTCGCATGAAGCTAACCCTTCCTTTCCCCGTGCATATTTTGCACCCCAAACTCAGTGAGTGAAACTAGTGCAGTCAAATTTTTATAACGGCAACACAACAAAAGATTTGACAGGCTACTCATCACAGAACACGCAGGTAAAAAGGCATTACATTAAATTTTTTAAATCATAACGCACATTTATATTGTAGCCAGTGGCAATCTCATTACAAATATCAGGATAGCAAATCATAACAAAAGTCATTTACATAAAATTTAAGGCTAAGAGAGATGCTGAAAAGTTTTATTTGTTTTAGCTACCAATAAAAACTGCACACACCTGCTTGGTGTGTCATTGCATAAATGACACCTTGTTCAGAGATGGCCGAGATGCTCATGAGCGCGTTTCCGCAGGGAGGCAGCTCTGGAGGGGGGTAGGAGCGTGTCTGCACTCTCTCTGGTGATGGGCTAAAGCGAGGGGTGGGTGTGGGCGGAGTCTGAGATGGACTCACTATTCTCTGTGGCTCAGGAACCTCCTCACTCAACACACACTCCTCTGAAAAGACCGTCTCAAATGCGGAAGCAGTCCTAGGAACAGTTTACTTCAGTATATGCAGGGCTTGACATTAATGTTCATCTGAATTACTACTTTCCTTCAGTGACATTTTTCTTACTTTCTCTCCTTTAGTGCAAGCCCTTCACTAATGAGAAAATCAGCAAAATTGACGTTTTGACCGGCCCGGTTCGAACAGAACAGAGACACAAGCACTGGGCTGGCGGTTGGCTCCTGAGAGGGAAATTACACACACAGAATCAGAGACAGGAACTGGCTGTAATAGAGTTAACTTCTATGGTTTTTTCATTTCTTTACACTCATCCTAACCTTTATATTCATTACAGCCATGGCACCGGTCAAGTAGAGAGAGATAAAGTCACACGCTGTGGCTGTCCACGTAGAGCGACCACCAGCTGGCCTGAGAGTTAGAAATGGAAGAGAACATAAATTGCTGAATTAAAAAAAACATTTCCCTGTTACATATGCCAAATGATCAATGAAAAAGTTGTTTGTTTTGTGATAGAGTCCCTCCAAATATCCTCCAGGTCCTGCACATTCATTGTTTTTTTCTGCATATTTGAACCCTCCAACAGTGATTGTATGGTTTTGAGATAAATCTTTTCTCACTAAGGACAATTGAGGGACTCAAACAACTATTACAAAAGGTGCAAACATTCACTGATGCTCAAGACCAAAAAAATGTATAAAAAAATAATAAAAAAAGAACAAACCCCAGCTTTTATTTTGTTTAAAGATCTTATTTTTCCATTTAATACTGCCCTTTAGAAGCTAAATATGATACTTCCATGATTCCCTGAAGAGAAAATGGGTACAATTTACTCTATCAGCAATTATTGTTTCTGCAAAGTGCAAGTAAACTTATGACTGCAACTGTATATGTACAACTATGGGAAAAAAGATCATTTACCTTATACCACTGAGGTTACATTCCAGTAGGAAAGATCCAATCAGATCCGCACAGAGGGGTCTGAGATTGTTTACATGGAGATTCACTTTATTACCAAAGTCACAACGCAAAACCTATAAACACACACCAGTTTAATTAAACAGCAGATTCCCACTCTTTCCATTTTATTCAATAAGTGTGAGCACAGATACCTCTGCAACACCACTAGTGGACACACTGCACACTTTTCCTCTTTCCCAAACCCCAGTGTTATTAGCAGCACAGAACATCTCTGCTTCCCAGTGCATCTCCTGCGGCTCAGACTTAGAAAAGAGACTCTTCAGCGTGTCGTGAATTCTGCAAACATTGCGAGCAAAATGACAGTGTTACAACTTCAAATGCATCTGATGACTATAGAATATGGACTGAGGAAATCAGGCACCTCTTCAGCTGGCTGTCAAACTGCAGCAGCTGCACAAAGATGTTTCCAGGGGAGGTGACGTGCGTCACACGAACTCTGATGTCTTTGAGACAGGTAGGCAGACTCAGGCTGGGCTTCAGTTCTTCAGAAGCAGGAGGGGGAGTCGGCACAACAGACCGAACTTCCTCTTCAAATGGAGGGTCCCAAACGGTCGTCTCCAAGGGCTGGGTGTCTTTAACCTGGATCCTGATAAAGCAGGAGAAAATGAACACGGAAAATAATTACTTTTACAGCTTAGCTTGAATGAGCGAGCAAGAGGGGAAAAAAAGAAAAGGGGACCGAAAGAACAAAAAAAACAGAAAGAAAGATGGTCCAGATGTTTATTTGGTCTTTTTACAACTTACTGTTTACTGGAAACAGCAAGGCCATTTCTGACCAGTATGTCCTCAATACTGGTTCCTGGAAAATCGTCCCCAATCTCATACAGACACACAGGCACAGGTCTAGTGTTGGACTCTGAATAAACGTGAGTGACAAGCAAAAATGTACAGTATACCACATTACCCTCAATCTCATTATGGAAAATTTATATAAAAACTACAGAAATGTAAACCTTAAACTTGCTTAAAGGCATTGATGTATGTCTGTGTGTGTTTATAAAGGGTGTAACGGTTCTGTTTATATATATATATACACAAAATAAATAAATAAATAAGTTTGAAAAAGAAAAAAAATTCCACCCACGGTTCAGGCTCGGCACGCACTTGCACCGCGGTTTCTCAAATCTGACGACGCAGACGCATCTATAATATGGTTTGTTGAGTTAGGATAATGTAGGTTTCTGTCGATGAATACACATTCTATCTTTCCCTAAACTTAAGGGGGTTGCACACCGGACACGCAGCGCCGCGTCTAGGACAACTCGAGGTATCGCACACCGGACGCACACTCTCTCAATTTATGGCCAACAATATTGTTATGTTTAAGGACATTATGGAATTAAGATAATGTCTGTACTGTACAATTAAATAGAATCGTTGCTGAGTCTGCAGTCTGAACACTTTACCTCAGAGCGTCCGTTAACTGAATGAATTGAGAATCTCACCTGAAAATCCGATAACATCAGCCATTTTCATTCAAGCAGCTAATTTCTGTAAATTAATGTAAAACTAAATGTATATTGCTGCACAGGGTGAAGTCAGTATATACATTAACGACGATTTGAGACAAATAAATGTACATTTAATGTAAAACTATGTAAATGGCGCAGCAGGATTTTGAACAAGGTCTTGAGCCGTTGCTGGGCGCCACGGACAGACGCCGCCGATGTGTGTACACTCATAGAGAATAATGTGTTCGAATTTAAAAGACGTGGCGCTGCGCGTCCGGTGTGCGACTCCCTTTAGTTTAATAGGAGTGCCATATGCTCTAATATAACCAGTCGTTTATGCCTTCATCACCCAGGTATTGATAACACGTGAGCGCAGGTGAGACCTGAACAGCACACATTGCTATCTGTGTTTAAACTAAACTCATTTAAACATTCAAGCCCAAGTAGAGGTGAAAGAACTTGCACACATTGTGAGAAGATTTGTGTGTGCAATCATCCGAAGTGCGCACACACGGAAAGCCACGTCTCAGACAGTGCGCAAATATTGAGTTCTATTTCAAGTTATGCGCTTGAATGGACAAATTCACAAAAATATTGTAAACAGTCAAGAAAGACAACATGTATATCAGTATCAGTGTATGTGTATATGTAGTGGACTAAATCTATTGCTTGTAGTTCGATAGTTCATATCTTCTTTATTTTTATTTGACAGTAGTCCTTTTTCCCTAAACATAGCACTTTCCGAACCGTACCGAAACCATGAACCTAAGAAATAAAAACTAAACCTTTTGTAATTTGAACCGTTACACCCCTTGTGTTTATGTCTGTAGGTGTAAAGTTACGTTTTGGCACAACAGTGATAAGTTTACGCTCCACGAGTTCCTTAAACATATCACAGGCTTCATCACTCCATGTTTTCTGCAAACTGACCACATCATTCAGACTGCACCACAAGGCCTGAAAATAGATGGACAGATAAGCTTCCTTAAGTTGGTTATTTATCAGAGTTCTCATGCCGATGATTGAAGTGTGCTTGTAAGACCTGCTTTCTTACTAGTGGGATGCTATCTGGTGCTGCAGGCTAATTTTCACAGCACATTTGATTTTAAATATTGAATTTAATTTTTATGTTTGACAATCAAAATGAAACAAACAGAATTCAAGGGGAATAAAATTATTAAATTTACACACTTGAAGGATTAGTTTTATAGATGTAGATAAGTTCAACCAAAATTGACAGCATCATTTGCAGTAGGGTGTCAGAGTAGAGTGTCGGTGAGGAAAGATTGAGGAACAGCTGATATATCATCTACTTGGGTCCTTTAACAGAAAAAACTGGAGCATGCATGATCTGGATTTTCAATATTTAGCAGTGGTGGACAGAAACAAAGTATTTTTTACTTTGTTACTGTACTTAAGTACATTTTTCAAATATCTGTACTTTAGTATATATTTTTGGAAACTTTATATTTTTTCAATATAAAATTTTCCAATTTTATATTTTAATCTTCTGATATATGTAGCACAATCAAGTGAAAATCGCTGCGCCCCATAAATGATAAATCTATAAGGCAGTCTATTAGCAAAAGTGCTTTTCTTCCTTTTTTTTTTTCAGTTTCATCATAAATTAAGTAAGCTTGCTCCGGCCGGGAATGTTAAGGGCAGGCCAGAGGGGGAGTGGGAATGGGGACAAATGCACCAGGTACAAGGTACAAAGCAACAGTGCCTAGTGCGAGTACACCCTAAGATACAGGATATTTGCACTCTCAGGTATGTTTGTTACCATGGCATTAAAATGAAAAGTATGTTGAATATGAAAAGTACTTGTACATATGAGAGGCAGCACGATCACAAGAAATCTTGCCATGCACCGGCAAGTAATTATTATTTAAGACTATTCTATTCATATGGACATTGGGGAACCATAGTTGTCAAGTAAGTTTCATTCATATTTAAACCCCCTTTAAAGGTTGTATCAGTGATTTTAGGCCCCCAAAAAAAGTATCACATTCATCTAATCTTTCCTAACGATCCGCTATGGTTTTGAGTGGTTGGTGAAACCAATTGTTTTTGTGTGCAGATCTCAGAGCCTAGGCTGCCTACAGAGACCTGTTTTTTGACGGCATGCTTATGGGGCGGGCAGCTAGCGGATCGTTAGGAAAGATTAGATGAATGTGATCATTTTTGGGGGGGGCCTGAAATCACTGATACAACCTTTAAACAAGTATAAAATTTCATACCAGTATTGTCCCTCATAACCAGAATTACAGGCTAAATCTTACCATTTCTGGCAAAGCAAAGAACTCGTCCTTTATCTGTCTCAGATCTTTCACGGAGAGAGTCTTTCTGTAGCCAAAGTCCACATACCGAACCTCGACCATCCGACCACCAGGGAAACCTGAGAGATAAACAGAGGCCTTAACCTTCGTACATTTTATCAGAGTGACAATCTTCCTTTACTGAATGTTTATATGTTTGATATGGTACACACACACACACACCTGTGACCTGAACCCTGCACCATTCTTTGTCATAGCTAGCGACGCAGGCCTGTGAGATAGAAGGGCAGTAGATCTGGAACTCCTGGTCTGCATTGGGATGACTGTAACAGTCTTGAAGCTTCGAATGCAACAGCAGGTACTCCATATTTTCAACCTGCATTCACCAAGGATGAGTAAATCACATTTTCAATCATTCATTTAATTTCATTAGGAATTTATAATAATGTGTTTTTACACCCACTTGTTGTACATAGAAGTCTGACGGTGAGTTTACATGAGCAACCATAGCGTTGAACTCAACATTGATTTTAGGGAGAACTGGAGGGTAGAAGAGCAGGGGCACACTGCCAGGAGCTACTATAGGAGAGTAGAATCTGTACACAGCACATAAGTTTCAGATCAGCATTGTTCATATTAACAATATTAGCAAAACGATAACAAAAAAGAGCTGACAATCTAATTGGGGTTGGCAAAGTTAATGTGTTATTTTTGAAAACATTTCATTAAGCTTTGTGTAATGGTTCACCAATTAGCATTTTTTTCTGTTTGGACGTTCAGGCATTTCTCATTTTCACTAGCATTTAACTTTATTAATTTGCTGATGCTTTGCCAAAAATACTACTTAAGGTATACATTTATCAGGGCACGCGTGTCCTGGAATTCAAATCTTCTCACTTTTTGAACTACATTATTTTATATTTATTAAAACAATTTACTACAGATTTATAATTTGCTATATATATATATATATATATATATATATATATATATATATATATATATATATATATATATATATATATATATATATATATATATATATATATATATATATATAGTGACAGTAGCCTAGAGTTAACATGCTGCCGCTTGTCCTTAAAGGGAAAGTTCAACCAAAAATGAAAAATCTGTCATTTACTCCCTCTAATGTTGTTCCAAACCTGAATTAAATTTTTTCTTGTGCTGAACACAAAATAAGATTGTCATTTTGTTTTCTGCTTCAGTATGTGGGTAACCAAACAGTTGCTGGTCCCCACTGACTTCTATAGTAGGAAAATATACTATGGAAGTCTGTGGACATTCCTCAAAATAACTTTTATTTTCAACAGAAGAAAAACGTATTCAGTTTTAAAACTTGAGAGTAAATGATGACAATTTTAATTTTTGGGGGAAACTATCCCTTTAATGTTAATAAAAAACTAAACACAGAGAAAATCACTCGCTGCTCTGAGAACTTTAATAGAAGCTTTGAGAAGAATCAATGTATAATTTATACAGTGAAGTCTATGTAGTGTTTTATTTTTATATTTGTTAATTTAATTTCTTTCTTGAATGCTACTGTTAAAACACCTACTGTAGCTGAAAAAATAAAGAACTGTTTACATTTGTATGTAAAGCATTTATATATTATGTTGTGTAATGTTTATCTTTGTTCTTATTTTTTAATAACAAAGAAAATAATGAAAAAACATTTTTATCTACGTCACTTTGGCCTAAATGTCTGCCATTCTTTTTTTATTTAATATTTTGTTTCCTTGTAAGGCTTTGTTTTTAAAATTGGGATATTAGTTTGGCTGTAATGCTCAGTCACTTGCAAAATAGTTAAACCAATATGAAAAAGAATGGCGATAAAATCGTGATATGATATTTTGCCATGTCGCCCACCCCACTCTGATCTTCTATAAAGTTCGAAAAGGTTGAAGGAAAGGGCAATCGTGGGCTAGTTACAAGTTACAAGATGTACGGTCTCTATATTTCCTTCCCAGCGGAGGTCCGGACAATACTGTTTTGGAACAGTTATACATTTCCATCGAGGCAGCTGTAGCACTTTGTAAAAGAAAATAAATAACCTAAACACTCAAAATAGTCTATTGAGCCCATAGAGCCAAACCAGTGATGTCAAAGAATTTTTACCAAAAATGTATCAAAAAAGTAAATGTATTTCTCCCAACAGGATAGGATTATAAAAAGGTAAGATCAGATGTTTTAACAGGCAATTTTTTTTTGGTTATTTAGACACCTACCAGCATGGAACATAGAAGGCCTTGGGACAGAAAAAACATACTGGGGCTGCAGGGTTTACCTCTTAAGAAAAGTATGGACCATTTTTATACTTTGCTCAAAGCAATAAACACTAAAAACAAACAATGCACATAATCTAATAATCACAACTCTCATCATGAGAACAAAAAGTAATTTAAAAGATTTTTTGTCTTTCCTTGCCATTAGGGGTGTCCATGGTTAACCGGTTAACCGATTAACCGTTAAAAATTGCGTAACCGAGTGAAACATTTTGCTCGGTTAATTTAGTTGTAATACATTTTTGCACCACCAGAGACCGCTAGACCAGTTTTCTAATATGAAGCGGGCAAAGAAAGCGCGCGTCCGAGAGTGAAGGCTGTGCGCGAGCCAGAAACAAACATAGTATCCGCGCTACAATATCGGATCACAATAATATCTGTCTGCAGAGCCGCAGAGCCACAGCTTTACCCCAGCAGTTACCCGCGAATGCGTTTACCGTTACATTAACCCATACATTTTGTATTATGCATTTCCTAAACATGTACTTGCTAATCAAACACTTTATATGAACAAACTACTAATCAATAAAACACAATCGGTCTTCCGACCTTTTACTATTGTGTTGATATGCGCGAGGGAGAGAGAGCAATACAGCGCTCGTGTTGTTTGAAGGCGGTGAGAGTGCGCGCGAGCGCGGCCGGGGCTCTCTCTCTGTTTGTTCTTATGCGCCCTGTCCGCTGATCTAAATAATTAGTTGTTACGACGACTTATTTGTTCCCTCGTTTTAATAAATCGTGGACAAGTTGAACTAATTCCCTCCCTCATTTTGATTAAACGAATTACAACGTGGCCAAAAAACAGACTTTGATATTATTAATTAGTGAATGCTAAAGACCTATTTTTTGTGAATTGGTGAATATTCAGGTGAATTATTTCGTGGCCACGAATTAATAATTATTAAACTGTTTTTCTTACTAGTGAAAATAGCTCTTCGGTGAAGGCCGACTATTCTCGTACATCTTTTTATTCCTTTTTTTTTCGTGTGTGTGTGAATTGGTGAATATTCAGGTGAATTGTTTCGTGGCCACGAATTAATATTACCTCAGCACGTTTTACAAGACCCTTCTCGATCGCAGCGGCAACGAGCACTTTGATCACTTAAAAAATAAAACATTTCAGCGCTAGATCGCCTAAAAAAAACGAACGAAATGAATGCTCTGCTAGTTAACTGGAGATGTGTTTTTTTATTTGTATTGGTAACGTTATTCATCCCGCGAGATGTTTCAAAAGTGGTGGGGACAATATCGACCTTAGAAAATAGTGGTGGGGACATGTCCCACCCGCAAATTACGCCTATCTCGGGGTTGCGGCGCGCACACTATGGTTAACCGAGTATTAACCGCTAAGGGCCTCGGTTAACGGTTAATGAAAAACTTGAAAACGTGCAGCCCTACTTGCCATCTCTTAATAGTTTTCCAAATTCTAACATTGTCTATTATGAAATGCTCTTCATGTGCTGGAAAAGCATAGACTTTTGGCTCTAGATAAAAATATAATAGATAAGGTTGGGTACCGAAACCCGGTACCGGTATGAAACCGGTACCCATGTAACCGGACCGAATCAAAACGCAGATTTCAGTGCCACTTAAAGGCCTCAAGCTGTCGGTTGAAATATTTGCAGTTTGAAATGTAGTAGGTCTATATATATATATTCAATAAAAGAAACTCGCTTACTGACAAACCGCTGCTTTAAAATGCTAGCGCTCGCGGCGTGCGACTGTGTGCGACTCCATGTAAACGGTTTATGGACTTGCACCTCAAAAATCTTTTATGAATTAAACGTAAACAGTCGTCTTAAGGGATCAGACAGACAGGGCAAATATATGATGTGTCAAAATAGAGCTGTACATTAGTGTGAACGTGGCCAACAGTCTATGATGTGAAGCAATTAGATCTCCCACTGCCTAAGATGTCATCAGTAATAATAAAACAGCAGCAAAGCTAAGAAAAATTAAATAAATCACTCACTGCTCTTGACTTGAAAACATTCAGATACTCAAAGCACTCTTTGTTTATTGCTTGTCATTTGTCCTGTCATGATAATTAAATAACTAATTAATTATTGCACTCTTTTATACAGTACAAAGGGGAGTCATAGACCAAAAGAAACAGACAAGCACCAATTAAGTTTTCGTGCAATATATTAAAAGTCTTATAAGAGAATAAACATACACAATAGAAGATTGTGACTCTCAGAATCGGATCGTGAGGTGCCTAAAAATTCCCACCTTTAGTGTGCTGTAAGGATGAAGTTAACAGCCCTAGATGTGACTATTACACACCTGGCCAGTTCCATGAACACCAGATGCTCCCGCAGAGACACCATCGCCGTTTTCCTCATATCCACTAACAGTGTGTCTCCGTCCTGACCGAACACCTGCATCTCCACAGCCTCAGAGCCTAGCAGTCTTCTCATCTCGTCACTTGCCTCTGAAGTCCACCCTTTCACCTGATACACATAAAAACACAAACACCACACACTGTAGCTTTCCGTGTCTTCTCAGTTATCAATTGTGCCTGGAGACAAGCCACGCTCAAACAATTAATATTCTCTAATAGCATCCATAAAACAGAAATAGATATGAAACATAAGTTTTCCACCACTAGATGGCACCCATATGAATAACTTCCTGTGGTTGAAATGTGAGAAAACTTATTTGAACATGCATTTTGTGCACTAATAATTGCTTGTGTTGTTAGAGTAAATACAGCTCTTACCAGGTCTGAAGGAATAATATCTTGAAGGGAACATTTGATGGCAAGAGGAGCCCAGCCGTTCATTTCCAACAGAGCAGCTGCATCAGGTCTCCGCAGACACTCATTCAACGAGCTTAAATCTCCATCACTAAGACACACAAAAAGAAAACTTGATTTGCAAACAGATCAATCTCAGTCAACTCTAATGCCATGAGCAGATTCACTATTTGAAAATACAGCAACATTCAGGTCCAGAGTTAGAAATGCACACAACTAACTAACAAATAAAGAGGATTTTAAGCCTTTAAAAATTACAACAAAAGGCTATCGCGGTGAAGGAGAAGTGTTACAATGTGGTCAGCAGGAACAAAAATTAGGCCATATTCAGTAACCAATGTAACTAAACAGCGTTGAAACAGGAAGTGAAATGTCAAGAGAATGTCAAAATAAGGGTCCACATAACAGAACATAAACCTGACAATAAGCTTGTTAGGCTATTGTTTTATGTATAACAGTTAGTTCCGATCCTCGAATATCCATTGACTCAATGCATTAACCAGCGCTGACGTCATTCATGGGAAATACCCTTTAACGTTAAAAGGATGATACAACAAAGATTTCACTTTCCTTGGACACAGCAACTAGAGGTGTGCACGAACATTTGCTGTGTAATTATTATTCTAAAAATTAAAAAATAATTAAAAAAGAGAACGATCACAGCGCCCCACCCCCGAGCGGGCACTCTCCGTCTTCAGTTCTGTCTTTGCTCTCTCCCTCGCATCAAAATCAACTGATCCTAAAGGTCGGAAGTCCGAATCCATGTTTCACGTGGTGCATTCGTGATGACAAATCTTTCGTGATGTCCTAACAGCCAGGATTCCCACACAAAACGTCCACTAAAGTCCAAGTCGCAACCTAATAACTCCATTGAGCCGATTCTTTATAATTAATGGTTAAAGCAATTGGTCTGCCCGTCAGTGTCTGAATCGGTGTATAACAAATCATTACTTAGAAGAACATACACACCTGAAATGAGAAAGTAAGTGTGCTTACCTCATTTAGCAAGAGTGTTTAGTAAAATTTAGCCTTAATAATCCACAGTATGTATAGGCCTATGAAAATGTGTAGTAAATGACCTATAAAATCATTTAGTTTGAAGTTAGACTGGAGTGAGATGAAAGTACATCAAAGCACAAATCAAGCTGTTGCTAGCTAGCTGCTAATTTTATATGGTAAAAATTACACTATTACACATCTTAACGCTACGTTTTTAATGCTACTTTTTAATTTATATGACTATACTAAAATAATTATCAGGTCTATCAAAAAAGGATTTTATCTTTCAAAACAATGAAAGCCAGTCGTGGAAAAATCACAGCTTTAATTTTTTTTGATTTAACATTTATTGTCAATATTGGGCTTGCGGATCATGTGGGTACTAGTGTACTCTTTGCTGTGTGTGGATGACCATGTTGGTCAGCCACCACAGAAGACCAATTTTGAACCAGGAAAAACCCTGTTATGCAATCATCATATCAGTGCATCTAAAAATAACCTATATAGCCATAACCAACACACTAATATTATTTATGGGCATGATAATCCAGATGTGTTTTGTGGAGTTCTTTATGCATTTCATCTTGTTTTTTCATGTGCCCGTTTTGCAATGGCAGTTATGTTCACTGAAATAAAATAACGAAAATCTAATATACTTTTCAGTTATTAAATTTTTTAGGCTAGTTTGCTAAAGGGCAATGTCATGTTTTTTAATTAATAAAGTTAATTTAATGCATTAAAATTAATAAAAAGTACAGACTGTCACAATGTCATATAATAACTGCTATTTATAATCCTACTATTGTAATTTTAACTGAACTTAGGACTGGTGGTGGTGCTTAAGATATTGCTGGTCATTCAGTGTTTCTGTAAAAAAAGTTTTTAAAAGTTTAAAAGTAAAAAAAATAAAGTTTATTAAAAGATAATAATCCTACTACTAATAATGACAATATATAACATGATGAGCTGCTGGGTTCATGAATGTTAATCACGTTGTCAGCGTTCGCTCGAACTGATTTGATGAAATTAAATGGGATGAGGGCCATCCAGTGAGATTGCCATTTGCGCATTAGTTCCGCCCACTCCCAGAGAAAATGGCATATCTTCTGCTTGTTCTTAAAAGCTGAATAATTCCAGATGAACTCAGGAATTTTGACAAGAAAATACAAACAAGCATATGGTTTACATGTAGTGTGTCGATTTTGTGTGGTATGTAAGACTCTCGCTTTCTCTCTTTGCGTGTTTACAGTACGTCAAATACAGGTACGCTGAGCTGAATTTGAAATATTAGTACAGATTGCTTGACGGAGAGCGAAACTCTCAAGCGCTCATTCAGAGTGTTCAGCGAGTGGAAATCTATGTTAAACTTGTACTTGGCATCTAACACACACACTGGCGAGTAAAATCGAAGAATTTATTAGCCAATGGCTAATGATAGACATTATTTAGTAACCCAGAGTGAAATTTACTTGCATATGCGAGTGATTTACTAGCATTGTAGGGGGTTGCAGTATTACAATATTGTGGTCATCGCGACAGCCCTAATGACAACCAAATTTTTTTTATTTTTTTTTTACAGTGCTTACATAGCCTAGAAATCTAGACGCACCCTAGCGGCAGCAAAATGTATTTCGCAGCCAGGTGGGTCTAGCAACTCTCAATAAACCTTCTCGCTGCAAAAACCCAGATTGGGTCAGGCCAATCACGTTGTGTATAGAGTAGGCGGGGGCGGGCTTAACATATGACGACAGAGTTGCGACGGTTACCTGGCTGCTGCTATTTGAAAACAAAGAATGGCGGCTGCTGATGGAGAACAACGGTCTTTCGAATCGGCTTTGGCCGCGACTCTGGAGGACTTGGAGTTAAGTTTTTCTTTGAGAAAAGAGCAAAGAACGGTACTTAAGTCATTCTTAAAAAAAGGAAGATGTGTTCGTCGTTTTGCCGGCCAGATATGGCAAAAGTTGAATCTATCAACTAGCTCCGCTGTTGGGAAAACGCTCAGGTTGGTTGAAGCGCTGTCCTATTGCGTGCAGAGGGAATTTGAAAGACAGCCGTTTATCCCGCCCCTCGGATTGAGCCGTGACTATGGTGAGTTTCCAGACCTAACATCTTGATGTAGGTCTGGCTTGCCAGGCTAGTGCTTACACATACACACCATTTAATTCTCACCTTGGGATTGAGAAGCCCTTGGAGAAGCCATAGTCCTGAAAGTAAACAGATAGACGGGAGACTTCTAAAGCAAGGCATTTGGTCACACTCTGGAAACGCTCTTTATGAAAGAGCTCAGTCACTGTTACTCTACACCACACATCCTCCTTCCAATAGACAAAGATCAGAGAGCCTGTGAACACACACACACACACACACACACACACACACACACACACACACACACACACACACACACACACACACACACACACACACGGTGACTTGCATTCATTTGTTTTCATTTTTTATGAAGCTATGTGTTGACATTTGTCATCCATACAAATATAACAAATTTTTCATTCCATTTGCAAAAATACATTAAGACAAAGTTCATATCATAATAAGGCTTGATTTTTTAAAGGCTACCTGCTGACAAAAACCCTCTCAGTTGGTGGCAAAAACTGTGCAACTACATACTTGACCATACCTTGCACATTGGTCAGAGCTGAGTGTTTTCATCAGCTGAAAACATTGTCAACAAAAAGCATTCAGCACTTGCTGCAGATCAAGTTGACCATCTGGTGTTTTTGACGAACAATATGTAGATGTGTAGTGAGTAGAAGTGGATTGTTTCTGAATGGCAATTTGCTATTATGTGTTCATGTGTTGATGCACTTACAGTTTTATGCACTATTGTAACCTAATTTTCCTTGCATGCACATTAAGGAAATTACATTATTTAAGAACGATGGTTTCAAAAGTAAATGGACTTTAAAAAGTGAATGTCACTTAAAAGATTTCAATAAAAGATGCAATGCCTGATTTGGTTTATATTTGCTTACTGCGCTTGTTTGCGCCCTCTTGTGGGCATAGGAGACAATACAGTACTTTTTTCCTCTAACTTGAATATAATTTGAATTTAGCTAATATTTAAGAAAGAAATTTGAATTTAGCTTATCAGTCATTTTGACAGCCTTATATCATAATGCCATAATATAGAACACATACGATACTGGTAGCTGATTGGTCAATACAGCATTTCAGATGTGCTAAAATACACTAAGTAACAGCTAAGACTAGAGGTCGACCGATTCATCGGTTTTGCTGATATATCGGTACCGATAGATTCAGTAAAATGATCCAATTTAATTTAAGGTTGGCAGGTCTGATTTTTTTTTTTTTTTTTCAATAACCATGCATAAACATTATTCTCTCAAAAATACAAACATGTACATACATGTTGCTCACATATTATGGTAGCCCTGTTTGTGACACCTTTGCCATTAACATGTTATAAGCAACTGAAAAAAAATCACAAATGACAGGGCATGTCAAAGCATCTCAAGGACCCCAAAAACACCTTAGAACCCTAAGGGTAAAAGGTCTGAATGAGGTGAAATTTGGCTTGCACTTCTGTAACCAAAGCTGAATGTCTTTTCCCATGTAACGCGTCAGCCATGGTCAGAGAATGTATTTTAACAAAATCTTCTGAAAACAATTTTAAAATGCAAATTTTAAAAGGTGAATCCAAATATTGTAGCAGAAAAATTATGATTACTTATGAAGTAAGCACTGTGTAATCAATACTAACAAAAAACGATAAAATAAATACACAACCATCATTAACATTAAGGGATTACATGCACATACCCGTCTTGATTTCATCACTGCACGTGAAGTGGCAATTCTCTCCTGAGCAGAATTCGTTGATCTTTTTGGCCAACTTTTGGCCTGCCTTGTGTTCGAACAAATAGCGTACGTAGAAATGTCCAGGGTTCACAATGTGTGTTACCAGTGCATAGTGCACCACTAAAGAAGTAAAAACAAACAAACAAACACACGGTTGGCACAAAATGCACTTCAATAAGACAAGGAAAAAGAGAGTTGTCTTGTTTTTTTGTTCTTCTGATTAACCAACAAACGAGGCACATACTTTTAGGTTGTTGAGTTGAGGACTTTTCAAAATGCTGCCTGCGATGTTTTCTAAGTGCTCTGTTCCGTTCATTGCACCTTGGTTCAGCAACCGGGCAACTGCGTGCTAAAAAAACATGAGCTCAACATATTAAACATTTTATAAAAACATAAGAAAATGCTCAGTAAATAATAAAAAAATAACCATCACTATCAATATTTTTTACCCAGCCCTGAAAACACACACCTATTTCCACTTTCTCTGTTCCTGTATCTCCTCTATCTGTTTCTTCCATAAAACTTGGGCTGTGTGTGACTTTATGTTTTTTGGGAATGGGGTCTGCATTTCTCTGAACAGACTGACTGGAGCTGTCCCAGACTTCCTCAGCGCTTTTCACATGTTGGAAAGGCTCCACAGTAACTTCTTTGATACTGGCATGTAAAGATGAAACGGTATGAAAATTTCATATCATGATTATAGTGACCAACGTTAGAACAATTATCAATATTATCACGGTTTTAAAAATGTTTCAAAAGAACTGATACACACTGAAAACATTAACAAATTTTATATTTGAAAAATCAACAAACAACAAATAAAATGATCAACTATGCACTTCTTTTAAGCATAAACATTAAAGCTGCAGTATGTAACTGTTTTTTGTTCCAAATTTACAAAATGTATATGAGCAAGTAAATCATGAATCCATTTTCCAAACCGTGTTTTTGTATTATACTACGGTACACGTATAATAAGGGTTTAATTCTGATTATTTTAGGCTGGTACGGGTTGTAAAACCAAGTAGCCCAGTACCTGCGTAATTCATCAGACATAAACAGAGAGACGTAGCTCCGGCTACAATGTTCTTCTGCAAGATGCA
Organism: Scardinius erythrophthalmus; assembly: GCF_964197995.2. Classification (NCBI taxonomy): domain Eukaryota; kingdom Metazoa; phylum Chordata; class Actinopteri; order Cypriniformes; family Leuciscidae; genus Scardinius; species Scardinius erythrophthalmus. The sequence goes on from NW_028296142.1 coordinate 25,808, forward strand.
TGCAAATGTTACAAACTGCAGCTTTAAATTATATGACCGTCGTCAATAGCAACGCAGTCTTGCATCTCAGTTTTTGATTGTTTTGAAAATGAAATCAGAGGACTGTAGTATTAACACTACTATAATATTGTTGTAGTGATCGTCTTGTCCTGACGATTGTTTTGTACACTGTAAAAAATGGATTTATAAATGGGTAAGATTTTAAAACATCTGTTACACAAACTCATCGTTTGGCTTTAGAAGGCTTTTATCAACCCCCCAGAGCCGTTTGGAGTTCTTATATAATGGATGGATGCACATTTTTTGAGCTTCAATCTGTTGGTTGCAATCCACTGCTATTATAAAGCTTGGAAGCGTCAGGGTGTTTACTCTGATTGCATTCGTCTGAAAGAAAAAAGCCATATACACCTAGGATGGCTTGAGGGTGAGTAAATCATGGGCAAATTTTCATTTTAAAGTTAACTACACCTTTAATTGTCTTGTTTGAAATTGTTTGTTCGCTTGGTTCAAAGCCACGTGCTACAAACATTTATTTTTTTGCGGAAGCTTTGCGTTAATTACAAGTGAGATAATAAACTTTCTACTCAAAACAATATTTTGTGTCCAATTATTTCCCCAACTTAATTTTGCTATTGAGGTAAAAGTTAATTTACCTTGCGTTTGAAATAAAAGAGGGTGGTGGTCATGAATACGATTTGTAGTGTTTCCCCTTTTGCAGTGACTTTCTTTTTACATGTTCTGCATCCTCTCATAAGTTTCCCACAGGACTTTTGTAAAAGGCAAAATATGACCACACCTCATATTTGGTCTTCTTAGAAGGCTGAAATTCTCCCGAGCGCTGTCTTCTCATACAAAAAACAACGTTTCATTTGTGCGCCTGCGTCAGACTAATGCTGCCAAGACAGGATTTACCACACATTTTCAAATTCGCAATAATCAAACACGGTTTTCATGATAATTAAATTTTAACCGATAATACTAACGGTCAGGACATTTTATAGTGAAACCGGTCATCGTTTCATCCCTACTGACATGATAATAAAATGACAAAAATCATGTCAATAGGTTTTACACACATTTAATAAAGCACATTCTATAAACACTTACCAACCATCATCGACATCTGTGATTTTAAGATAGTTTCTCATACTTTCAGTAAGATTGTCTATCTGAAGACTGCACCTATAAATAAAAAACAAAATTAAGAGTAAATTATTCCCTTTCTTTTTGTATGCATGTAAAAACAGCAGAGCTGTGTGCATTCATTTTGTAACTATTAATTGCATTCTGGAGCTCTGAAACTAATTGTGTACGATGGTCATCTACCTGAGTCCTGAACGCAATGACAGACAGCTCATGTCATATGACTCAACATCCACTGGAATTTGTAGAGTCTCCAAAATCTTAAAACAATTAAAAATAAATATAGCAACAAATTTGAGAGAAGGTTTAAGATACTACTGTGTTGCCTTAGAAACGGAATGTCTTATTTTAAGATGTATAGTTATTATATATAGATATATTATATATATATATATATATATACAGTATCTGAAATCTGATAAAAATGTTTCTTTGAGGTGGAATGTGGAATAAATGTAGAATGAACTAAAAAAAACATTTAAGAACAAGAAAAGCACACTAGGTAAAAAGGATTATAATAAAATTACACTTCACCCACACAAAAGAAGTTAGAGCTTTCACAAAATTCAGAGTTTCTAGCTACTAACTATCTTACTTGCCTTAGTTCCTAGAAATTAAAACTAACCTTGAAAAATTAAGTCATTGAGATCATTTAACATTAAGCAGAACTCTGTATGGCGTCTAGTACAGCGTTACCTTGTCTAGGTTGCAATAGGTCTCCAGAGAAGGAACCTGACGAACGTGTCGAGCTTTCTGGATGGCTGTGCGCAGATCTTTTACCTGCTTTTCGATCCTCTTACACTCTTTCCAACCATCCGAGAAGAGTTGATCAACAGTGTTCAATTTTGACACCAACGTACTCCGCCTACAAATTCCACAAAGTTCTTGATGAGAAGCCTTATTTGCCAAGTCTGTGACCTATAAAACCCCACAGAATGTTTCATCTCAGTTTGTGCCTCTAAAAATTCTTTCCACAAACCTTTTCAGCAGAATGTTCTTTACTTTGTTAACGGCCTCATCAATTTCTCTGACAATTCGAGTTCTTTCTTTTTTCAGCTGAGTATGAATACCATTGGCAAGAGTCTTAAATACACAAAACACAAGCTTAACAAAACAGCAATATCGCATATATTATTCAAGAGATTTAAAATCACCATGAAATCATGAATGGCAAAAGACAATGTTTATTATAAATTTATCTCTACACATTAATTATTAAAAAAACGTGTCTATGTAATCTTTAATCAAAAACATTAATGTCTCTCGTAACATCTCTTGACAAAAATCAGTTGCCCAGTCAACTGATTCCTACACAAGAAAACATTCCTACAAAATAAGGTTACAGAAGTTTGTTTGTACAGTTTCTCATTTTACCTCGTGAAGTGTATCAAGTTGATTCAGGGTTTCCATTGCTTTAACGAGAGCTTCATCCAAAACTTTAACTACATCTGGCCTCTACACAAACATACATACACACACACACACATACATTACTGAGCTCTAACCTTGAGCTGAGAATATTATGTGAACCTGATCTCAATGAAAGGATGAGACTATATACTACAGGTCAAAGTCATCCAAGTGAAAAGTGTGTGTACCCCTTCAGCATTCTCCTGTGTGTGGACGGCTGCATATGAGGGTGGGCTCCTAAACCTTTGAGATTTCCACCGGTCTCCAGAATGCCTGCTGACAATAATGTTTATTTTGCAATTGCAACTTATTGAAACCAATGTTTCATTAAAATATAGTTCTAAAAATGTAAAAAAAAAAAAAAAAAAAAAAAAAAAAAGATATTGGACTTATAGAATATATAATTAATCTCAGTTTGCTAAATACTCTTTCTTTGTGTTCATCCGTGCTGTATAGATGAGGCCAATGATTCTGCTGTCCACCTCTAACCCATCTACTCCTTCCTCACCAATCAGGGTTTCCATCTATATTAAAACAAATGAAAAGACTTCCATAATTAACACCACCAATTTCATATAATCCCATTCCATAGGAGCATTTAATAAACAGATATTGCTGCTTCAGTAGCACTGCAAACCAAGGGGTTGAATCCCAAATATTTTATTTTAGTAAAGATCCAATCCAATTAAATTTAGAGTCAGGATATGATCAATTTTGTGAATTTATTATATACAATAGTTCATGTGATTGAAGTATCATTTTAAGATACTTCTCATGGCTCTTTAAAAATGTACCGGTAATCCCCAACACCTAAAGACTACTAAGTGCATGACATCACTACAGGCTCCGGGAGAGGCTAATTTTAGTGGTTTCCTTAACATGTGAAATTTAACTGAATGCCATTTACAGTGACAAATATGGAGACTATTACACCCCCACTTAACGAATAAGAAAAAAAAAAATTAATTACTGACATTTTAAAGGGTCATTTCAAAGTTTGCTCTCTCTTGCTTTATACTGTAATTATCCGCTCCGTGTCAGGGCTTTTGTATTTCCTACCTACTGTACATGTCTTAAATTGGACATATTTAGGCTTACAACTGTTTCATATTACTATTTTTAAGATTTATAATTAATAATTAAAAATTAGACATCAATTTCTCTAGTATTTCTAACTTGAATACTAATGGTAGACCTAGGCCTGCCTGAAAAACAAGCTCTTTAATTTCTTTTTTCTTTTGAATTTATTTGTACTGTTGCTTGCAACTTCTTTGTTTAGTTTTTTTTTTTTTTAATTACTGTTTACTTGAACAATTACTTGGGAACTTATTATTTTTATAGCTTCTGATGGGGTACTGAAATTTATACAATAAATTGCCAGGACTGAGAATGTTTTTTTCCCCTTTCAGTTATTGATACATTTATTTAACGACACAAAACAACTAAAAGCCTATTCTTTTATGTCTCTTCTTTAATGATAAAGGGTATAAAGTTATGCACATCCTTTGTGCAATACCGAAAAAGTTGCTGTGTGGCCTTCTGCACCTCTAATAAAGTTAAAAAGTTACGTTTTGGCAGTTATTATACTGCAGAATAAACAGACAGAGCCATTTGTCTATTCCGAAAGCCTTTGAAATAAGTCCATTACAATTAAACATTTTACTATGTGATGTTGGTATTATTGTAAGATGAAAACCAAGGGATTTAATTACTTTGAATGGCAAAAGTTTGTATTATGCATACTGCAAAACACCAATAAAGTCATACTTGTCACAGGACTCGAACTGCGTCAAAAAACTGCTTTATCAAAAGTAATTTTTCACGTTGAGCTATATTACATAGCGCGTTCACATGCGCATTAAGAATTGGTTCTATAGTTATGTGCGTTTGAATATACTGTATGTGCGCAGGTTTGTAATTCCCTACAAACCAAGCCTAAACAAAGTACTGGTGTTTCCTTATAATTTTTGATACAGAATTTTATTTTATTTTATCAATTCGGGGTAGATACGCGAATTGAGTTTCCCGACAATGCTTTATCTGTAGAGTGGTAAAGGGATCCTCCATAGGGAGAGACTAGTTGGCACTTCAGCGCTGCATTGTCATCGGATCCGCTACCTGATCTGGCAAACTTGCATTGTGCAGTTATAGCCAATAAAGGGCCTGTAATGTGTCACATTAAAATACCATTACCAAGCATTACGTTATTCTCTTGACTTCTGAAAATAGAACATTAAAGAAAATTTGCAGCTCATCCTGTCAAACTGACGGATAAGGATTATTTGCAGTGCAACTTTATGATTTTATATTATTTGTTTCTTTTTGAGTGGAACTTCCCCCAACCGGAAGTGCCTCCCATTGTAGGCTCGTTATGAAAAAGGGGGATACACTGCTCTTTTACAAACGATAAAAGCATAGTCAGTGACGAGGGACTGTCAAGGCATGTAGACAAGAACATTATAAAATGCAAGGGGGCCGTATAACGCTAAAAATGCATGTCTTCTGCAGGGCTACAACTTTGGGAGAGGAAGAAACTGAAATTTAAGTCGTTATTCACTGACAATATAATCACGCCTTTTTTCCTCATCCATGTAAACTACCCATAGACTGTAAAAAATACCTGACATTCCGGACACGTGATGACTTTCTGAGGTGACTCGAGCGCGCGCAGACATGTGCTGCAAAAGATATGACTGCACAACAGCACGTGCGGGAGATTACCCCCAGCTTCATCTTCTGAAAAATAAAAAGCATAATCCACCAGATTAATAAACCCACAAAATTTACATTAGATTTTATAAAACATGACAAATACATAAATGCTTATTATAACGCTTTTCTGGAATTTTCTGTCACGTTGTTTTCAAACATGCGCGTGTAGGATCAGAAAGAATAAAAAAGTCTAGTAACGTAAAATACACTTTCAAATTATCATAACATTCAAGTTTAGCTGTTTGTTACCGGGTAATGTGTAGGATGCGCCACAGATATTACATGCAACCGCCGTCTCCAACATTTTCCACAGAACTACTTGTGAGAGAGTCTCTCTCCTATCTGACTCTCTTTGACCTGTTTCATTAACTGATGAGCTCGCTCGCCAATCGTCCAATCAGAATTTCTCATCGCTGGGTGTGTCCAATCAGAGCCTTCGTTACTTTTTTTTTTTTTTACTGTTTTTTTTTTTTTTATTAATGCCATGAACCAGAACAATACAATGAGACATAATCACTGTAAGTAAACAAATACAAATAATAAAGTAAAATAAAATAACAGTGCCAGAGGACAATAATTTTTAAACACAAAAGAAAAAGGGTGCTATTTTAGATAACATCATACCTGCTTACAATGCTATAAGCTCTAATTGCTTTTTTACTTGTGCAGTTACACAAAACAGAACAATAAAGCTTAAAATCGTTTTTAAAGCAAGGAAAGTTAGGTTTGGAGTCAGACCATTTCATTTTATGAATATGAAACTTCCCCATTAATATTAATAGTTGTATGAAATAAACCTTATCTTTCTCAATTCCATTATCATTGAAGTGTATCATTATGTCAAATCCACTCAGCTGTAAATCAATGTTCATTTTTTTCTTAATTAAACGCTCAACATCAAGCCAAAATATTTTTGTATATATGCAATGGTAGAACAAATGAAAAATTGTTTCCTTTTCACCTTTACAAAAATTGCAGGAGTAATCAATATCCAATTTAAAACGTTCTAGCACATGTTTTACTGGATATATTCTATGCATTATTTTAAAAGAAACTTCTTTAATTTTGTTATTAATGTAAAATTTATCTACTGTTCGCCAAGCATTACGCCAATTTACATCTCCAAAAACAGATGACCAGAAAAACCGAGCTGGAGGGTAAACAATATTATTAAGTATATTTCTAATATAGTTATTTGAGATTTTATTTTGTAAAATATTTATATTACCAAGAAATATGTTACCCATGGTATCTGTAAAATTTAGATCTTCCTCCTGTGATGCATTTCTAAGAAGAATCAATACTTTCCTAGGAATTGCATCCATTACAACAGCAAAGTCTTTAGGTCTAACTGGTATTTTAAATTTATTCAAAAATTCTTTATATGTTAATAAATTTCCATCATTATTCAAAAGCTGACTAACTAATATAATATTGTTTTCGAACCAGTAATCAAAAAAGAGAGATTTATTTTTGTAAAGGATGTCCTTGTTGTTCCAAATATAATATCTCCTAGGTGAAAAGTTATGTTTGTATGCAAGTGTCCATGCCATGAGAGCTTGTTTATGAAATTTTGCAAGTTTAAATGGTATTTTTTCAATTGAATAATTACACTTCAATAAAAATGAGAGGTCGCCCAATTGTTTAAATAGATAGTTAGGAAAGGAATTCCAAATACTGTCTTTATTTTTTAAATACTGAATGAGCCAATTTATTTTAAAAACATTGTTCAAAGCATCATAACTCAAAACCTCTAAACCACCATGATCTTTGGGATTGCATAAAATTTCTTTTCTCAAATAATGTGGCTTGTTTTTCCAAATAAAATCAAAAAGCATTTTATCTAATTGTTTGGTAACTTTAGGGGGAATATCCAATGATAATGACACATAGACTGATCTGGAGATTCCTTCAGCTTTTGACAAAAGTACCCGCCCCTGAATTGACAGATCCCTTTGTAACCACGCATTGAACTTCTTACTAGTTTTGTTGATAATTGGATTGAAGTTTAGATTGTTACGCAGATTTTCATCTTTACATATAACAACTCCCAGATATGTTACTTGATTTGCAATTGGAATATTACAAAAATTAGTTAAACTACATTCTTTAAGAGGAAACAGAACAGATTTATTCATATTCATTCCTAGCCCTGATACATCTGAAAATTCTTTTATGCTTTTCACTGCTTTAATTATTTCATTCCTATCTTTCAAAAATAAAGCAGTGTCATCTGCAAACTGACACAACTTAAATGTTTTCCCTAATGCTGTAATTCCTTGGAAATGTCCTTTTTTAATGTGAAGAGCCATTATTTGCGTTGCTAACAAAAACAAAAATGGGGAGATCGGACACCTTTGTCTGATCCCTCTACCTATTTCAAATCTGCCAGAAGTCCCCCTTGCTAATTTTACAGAACTGGTACATCCTCTGTACAAGGTTTTGATAGCTTTTTGAAAATAACTGCCAAACCCAAAAAATTCAATTGTTTTAAATAAAAAGTTGTGTTCTATGGTGTCAAATGCCTTGTGAAAATCAATAAATAAAATAAAACTGTCATCTAAAACATAATCATTGTAGTCTACCATATCAAGTATCAATCTAATATTATTACTAATGTGTCTTCCTTGAATAAATCCAGTCTGTTCCTCATCTATAATATATTCTAATCCTTTTTTTAGTCTTTTAGCAAAGATCAAAGCAAATAACAAAGATTATTTTTGTTTGGCTTTGGAATTAATGTAATAACACCTTGTTTTAAAGAGGAGGGCAATTCCCCTTTTTCAATAGATTCTAAAAATACGGCTAGCAAAAATGGAGCCAACTTATCTCGAAACACTTTATAAAACTCACTGATAAGTCCATCATTACCTGGAGACCGATTATCTTTAAGGTTGCCAACTTTTGCATTGCTTGTTTCGGTCAGAGCCTTTAAATATGACGGCTCTGGTTTCGATGTGCTATAATCCAATCAGAAGTTCTCTTTTCAATTTTGTGTGTGTGTGTGTGTGTGTGTGTGTGTGTGTGTGTGTACACGCACAAATGAGAGCGTATCTACAACCCAGACGCTTTACATAAGCACTGAAGACACTTACTGATATCTATTTTCTGTAGTGGGCGATATTGATAAACTGAGGTTATACTTTTATTTAATGACAATGCAAATTAATTAGCAGCTGAACAGCTTTTGTTCTTTTTTTGTATGTTTATTTAATTTGATTTATGTAGACATTATTGTTGACTTTATCAATTAGACGCAGGTAAAGTCTCACTTCCAAAGTCAAAACACTCAAGACAAAATAAAAACAGCGTATCTGTGTACAACAGACAAATACTGCACACTCCTCTTTAAAAGTGTCAAAAGCCATGTTTTAAAATACAGTGCAGGAACTGAAGAGCGTTTCTTACTGTCAGAGGTGGACAGTAGCCTAACAAGGTACATGTACTTGAGTAGGCTACTGTACTTGAGTACACTTTTTGAGTATCTGTACTGTACTTGAGTAGGCCTATTCTTTTTTCTGGAAACTTTTTACTTTAACTTCACTACATTTGAAAGACAAATATCGTACTTTTTACTCCACTACATTTCATTCAAGGTCCTTGACTAGAAAGTAGTAACTTTAGTCAGGGGATGATCTTGGCTGCAGGGGTTGCATTTTGGTCGGAAATGAAAGTCGGGTTGATGTCAGAACCCGACTGATGTTGGTTTCTGACGTCAACCTGAATTTAATTTTCAACGTTGGGTTTGGTCTTCTAAATTGTGTCAATGTTTTGGAGCACACTAGCTTATAGATAATAGTATGGCTAACATATTCATACTAAAAGCCAAAAAACTTTAAATACGGCACTATTTGCGGGAACAGCCATTTGGGTGTCCGAAACCATTGTGGACATTATTGAGTGCACTTATTCAATCTCACATTCAGTCCCACTACTGGAACTGTGTTCTCATATAATAGGGTAGGTAGGCAGGCATAGATTCAGAGGCATAAGGTAGGCTACTGTAAGTATTATATACAACAATAATAAAACAATGCATAAACATCTATTTTTACTTTTGATAAGTTCTTTTATAAATGAGTACTTCTGTACTTTTACGAGTAAAAATCGGTCTTTACAACTTTTACTTGTAACAGTAATATTTGACCAGTAATATTTGACCAGTAGTATCTGTACTTTCACTCAAGTAAGGAAGTTGTGTTCTTAGTCCACCTCTGCTTACTGTATGCACTTGCTTTGTTTATTTACAGACCTGCAAACTCACAAGAGGTGAAAAAGGTTCACATTTTTGTGATTTTAACATGTAAACAAAGCATTATTGTGCACTGACAACAAAATAATGGGAAAAGACATTGTTTGCTTTAAGTAAAAAAAAGTATCATTTATTGACAGACAGGGAATTGACACAAATTTCACCATTGGATTTGCTTTCGTTTCACAAGCTTGCGATTCAATTTCGATTCGCTTAACTTCAATTCAATATTGATTAATTTGGGGGTCTGTCAGGTACAGTACATGGCAAATTGACTCAAAGAAAAAATATCTCTCCATTAATTCTGAAAACTATACAGGGAACCCCAGTTGGTACATCATATAATATTTTAATGACAGGATTTTTTTTTTTTTTTTTTTTTTATATAAACATTTAAATGGTGGCTACTCTTTTTGAAACCTTTATTTTGATGAGTGTACAGTCTCACTCCAGTCTATGGGAAATGAGCTCATTTTCAATTCTTGTGAGGTTTATTGTTCTTGCAAAAAAACAACAACATATATTCACATAAATTCTGATTCAAAACTCTGAATTTCACCAAAAAGCGATAACATCAAAATGATATATCAGGTATATTTCACGAGATTTCTGCCATTGATGTAAACATTTAAAAACAAACTAAACCAAAGAATAGATTTTTGTAAACACACCGTATGAACAGTGGCATCACTTGAGTATAAAAAAAGGTATAAAAGACTGACTGCTTGAAGCAGCTTTGTTGTATTATATCATATT
>NW_028296141.1:5000-17500 GCF_964197995.2 Scardinius erythrophthalmus
AAACCACCCAATCGGTAGTAGCGACGGGCGGTGTGTACAAAGGGCAGGGACTTAATCAACGCGAGCTTATGACCCGCGCTTACTGGGAATTCCTCGTTGATGGGAAACAGTTTCAATCCCCAGTCCCGATCACGAGCGGGGTTCAGCGGGTTACCCGCGCCTCTCGGCGCAGGGTAGGCACACGCTGATCCGCCCATTGTGGCGCGCGTGCAGCCCCGGACATCTAAGGGCATCACAGACCTGTTATTGCTCCATCTCGCGTGGCTGAACGCCACTTGTCCCTCTAAGAAGTTGGACGCCGACCGCTCGGGGCCGCGTAACTAGTTAGCATGCCGGAGTCTCGTTCGTTATCGGAATGAACCAGACAAATCGCTCCACCAACTAAGAACGGCCATGCACCACCACCCACAGAATCGAGAAAGAGCTATCAATCTGTCAATCCTTTCCGTGTCCGGGCCGGGTGAGCTTTCCCGTGTTGAGTCAAATTAAGCCGCAGGCTCCACTCCTGGTGGTGCCCTTCCGTCAATTCCTTTAAGTTTCAGCTTTGCAACCATACTCCCCCCGGAACCCAAAGACTCGTGGTTTCCCGCACGCTGCCCGGCGGGTCATGGGAATAACGCCGCCGGATCGCGGGTCGGCATCGTTTACGGTCGGAACTACGACGGTATCTGATCGTCTTCGAACCTCCGACTTTCGTTCTTGATTAATGAAAACATTCTTGGCAAATGCTTTCGCTCTCGTCCGTCTTGCGCCGGTCCAAGAATTTCACCTCTAGCGGCGCAATACGAATGCCCCCGGCCGTCCCTCTCAATCATGGCCCCGGGTTCCAGAAACCCACAAAATAGAACCGGAGTCCTATTCCATTATTCCTAGCTGCGGTATTCAGCGGCGACGGGCGGCCTGCTTTGAACACTCTAATTTTTTCAAAGTAAACGCTTCGGGCCCCGAGGACCGGACACCCAGTTAAGGGCATCCGGGGGGCGCCGTGAGGCAGGGGTCCGGGACAGGCGGTGGCTCGCCTCGCGGCGGACCGCCGGCCCGCTCCCGAGATCCAACTACGAGCTTTTTAACTGCAGCAACTTTAGTATACGCTATTGGAGCTGGAATTACCGCGGCTGCTGGCACCAGACTTGCCCTCCAATGGGTCCTCGCCCATGGGTTTAGGATACGCTCATTCCAATTACAGGGCCTCGAAAGAGACCTGTATTGTTATTTTTCGTCACTACCTCTCCGTGTCGGAAATGGGTAATTTGCGCGCCTGCTGCCTTCCTTGGATGTGGTAGCCGTTTCTCAGGCTCCCTCTCCGGAATCGAACCCTGATTCCCCGTTACCCGTGGTCACCATGGTAGGCGCCGAATGTACCATCGAAAGTTGATAGGGCAGACATTCGAATGAGTCGTCGCCGCCGCGGAGGGCGCGCGATCGGCCCGAGGTTATCTAGAGTCACCAAAGCGGCCGGGGCGGCCGAAGCCGACCCCGGATGGGTTTTGGATCTGATAAATGCACGCGTCCCCGACCCCCCGGGGGGAGCCGGGTCGGCGCTCGTTTGCATGTATTAGCTCTGGAATTGCCACAGTTATCCAAGTAGCGGGTGGAGCGATCAAAGGAACCATAACTGATTTAATGAGCCATTCGCAGTTTCACTGTACCGACCGTGTGCACTTAGACCTGCATGGCTTAATCTTTGAGACAAGCATATGCTACTGGCAGGATCAACCAGGTAAGCGCCCTTGGAAGGAGAACCGCGACAACGCCGGGCTTCCTACACACGGGTCTCGCTCCGCTCGGGCCGGGGGGGGCTCGAGGACGGCGCGGCCGCTCATAGGGGGGGGGGGCGCGTGCGGAACCCTCCTCCGCGGGGGCAGAGGGGGTGGGTGGCCGCTGGGTCGAGGCCGTAACCGGGAAGGGTGCTTTTCGAGCGGGGAGGCGCGGGGCGAAGGTCGGCTCTAAGACTGGAGGGGGTTTGCGTCCCCCACCGTCCGAGCCTTCCCACGCGCCCACGTCCTCCGCCGCCGTGGCGGACATTCGTTTCAGACGGGCCATCTGAGTCTCCCGAGGTCGACGCGGCCTGCTTTCCCCGGAGGGAGGCCGCGTCTAGAGTCGACGCGCAAGTCGGGGAGGAGCAAGCTGCCCATAGCGGTCTCTCGACCGGGCAGGGGCCGTCCCCAGGCGCGTCCGAAGTTCCAATCGACCAGGCAACCCCTAAGTGACGGCCCGGAGGAGGGGGTGCGCTCCTCCGGGCCCCAGGCAACCCGGAGGCGCCTGTTCTACGGAAGTCCGTTACCTTGTCCGAGCGGGGCGGTTGTCCCCTTCTCGACAAAACCCCGAAGGTCCGTTTTAGGACCGTCTTTGCTCCGACGTGAGCTCCATCGCACCGCCGGATTCGGCCGCCCGAGTCTGAGGCGCCCTCCCTGGGTGCCGGCCAGGGAGGCGGGTCCCCGTGGGGATCTCGTTGGAATGCACATTTCTGGACTCTGTCCGTTTTTTTTTTTTTTTTTTCGGAGGTGGACTTTCCTCCAGGGAAGCCAGGATGTAGGAAACCGAACCGAGGGAACCCGGAGGCACCCGTTTTTCTTCCTCTCACCTTGTCCGAGCGGAGCGTTTGTCCCCTCCTCGACAAAACCCCCAAGGTCCGTTTTAGGACCGTCTTTGCTCCGACGGGAGCTCCGTCACGGCGGACGGATTCGATCGTGCCCGACACCGAGGCGCCCTCCCTGGTCGCCAGCCAGGGAGACGCGTTTTTGTGGGAATCTGGCTGGACCCCATCGTTTCGGACTCTGTCCGTTTTTCGGAGGTGGACTTTTTCCTCCAGGGCGCCTTCGGCGCCGCTCACCGCCCCAGACAAGGCATCCTCCCCAGGATGTAGCGAACCGAACCGAGGGGACCCGGAGGCACCCGTTTGTTTGTTTGTTTGTTTCTTTCTTTCTTTCTTTCTTTCTTTCTTTCTTTCTTTCTTTCTTTCCCCTCTCACCTTGTCCGAGCGGAGCGTGTGTCCCCTTCTTCTCCTCGACAACACCCCCAAGGTCCGTTTCAGGACCGTCTTTGCTCCGACGGGAGCTCCGTCACGGCGGACGGATTCGCTCGTGCCCGACACCGAGGCGCCCTCCCTGGTCACCAGCCAGAGGAGTCGAGTGTTCGTGGGAATCTGGTTGAACCGCAGCGTGTGGGACTCTGTCCGTATCTTTGCTCCACCGCCCTTTCTCCAGGGGTGTCTCAAGCCCCTGGATTCGTTTCGCCATTTACCCAAGACCGACCGTTCGACAAGCATATGGTTGATTTACCTCGGGGATCGACCGAGGGGAGCACCCGGACGAGCGAGCGAGCGAGCGAGCGAACCGCCACGCGCTGGCTTCCTACACGCGGGTCTCGCTCCGCTCGGGCCTGGGGCTCGAGGCGGCACGGCCGCTCATAGGGCGCGCGTGAGGAACCCTCCCGTCTGGGTGGAAGGAGGGGGCCTCTGGATCGAGGCCGTAACCGGGAAGGGTGCTTTCAAAGCGAGGGAGGCGCAGGGCGAAGTTGGGCTCCAAGACGTGCTGGCGGGGTGGGGGCCCCCAAGGAAACCCCACCAACCGTCCAAGCCTCCCGACGCACCCGCGTGGCCGCCCCTGCTGCGGACATCCGTTTTTCCAGACGGGCCAGCTGAGTCTCCCGAGGTTCGAGGCGGCCTGCTTTCCCCGGGGGGAGGCCGCGTCTAGAGTCGACGCGCAAATCGGGGAGGAGCAAGCTGCCCATAGCGGTCTCTCGACCGGGCAGGGGCCGTCCCCTGGCGCGTCCGAAGCTCCAATCGACCAGGCACCCCCCGTGACGTGACGGCCCGAAGGAGAGGGTGCGCTCCTCCGGGCCCCGGGCAACCCGGAGGCGCCCGTTTTCCGTTACCTTGTCACCGGTGTCTTTCACCCCTAGATCGCCCGGGACAGCACACGTTGAACCGGTATGCACGCCCCTGGCACCGAGGGGGGGGGGGGGGGGGGGGGTCTGGGTGTCCAAACCAGACCCGCGTTTACTGTAAGTCTCTCGCCCGCAACCAAGTGCAACTTCTCTGGGCTGAGTCAGGACGTTTCCCTACCCGGTCTGACCACCGTGGCTCTCTGTTCAGTGTCCGTTGTCCCCCTCCTCCTCGAGACCCCGAAGGTCCGTTTTAGGACCGACTCAGCCCCAGGCGGGGCTCCGGTAGGCGCGCGCCGAACTGTCTGTGACCGGGACCGAGGCACCCTCCCCGGGCTGGCCAGGGAGGTCTGAGAGCACGGAGCTCTGAACCCGCCTCACGTTTACGGACTTGGTCGTTTCTTCACATTTTGACTCAATGGGGGGGTCGTTTGAGCACGATTCGTTTCCCAGGGAGGCTGCACCCTGCCTGGGAAGGGCTTTTCGGAAAACCGGCCTGTCATTTCCTGGAGGTTTCGTACTGCCAGAGACCAAAGTCTCTTCTCTTCCCCAGCCAGAGAGCCCCCTGCCTGGGCTGGCCGGCCGACTCTCTCCTGGAGGCCCTCTCCAACTACAGGACTTCCAGAGATCTGTAATCTGGACTTTATACCCGACCAGGGCAACTCTGAGTGGGACTCACGACGGTCTGATGAGGGCGGTCGGGTGTGTGCCTCCAACCTGCTCTTTCCCTCCTCCACAAAGGCCCGAAGGTCCGTTTTAGGACCGACTCAGCCCCAGGCGGAGCTCCGGTAGGCGCGCGCCGAACTGTCTGTGACCGGGACCGAGGCACCCTCCACGGGCTGGCCAGGGAGGTCTGAGAGCACGGAGCTCTGAACCCGCCTCACGTTTACGGACTTGGTCGTTTCTTCACATTTTGACTCAATGGGGGGGGGGGGTCGTTTGAGCACGATTCGTTTCCCAGGGAGGCTGCACCCTGCCTGGGAAGAGCTTTTCGGAAAACCGGCCTGTCATTTCCTGGAGGTTTCGTACTGCCAGAGACCAAAGTCTCTTCTCTTCCCCAGCCAGAGAGCCCCCTGCCTGGGCTGGCCGGCCGACTCTCTCCTGGAGGCCCTCTCCAACTACAGGACTTCCAGAGATCTGTAATCTGGACTTTATACCCGACCAGGGCAACTCTGAGTGGGACTCACGACGGTCTGATGAGGGCCGCACTCCCCTCCTCCATATAGGCCCGAAGGTCTGTTTCATGACCGTCTTTGCTCCAGACGGAGCTCCGGGGGTGGCGGGGAAATCTGACTCTGACCCAGGACGGGCCACCCTCCCTGGGCCGGCCAGGGAGGTCTGAGAGCACGGAGCTTTGTGTCCACCGCAACATTTTTGGACTTTGTCATTTCGGCACCAGAGTCACTTTCCCCGTGGGCTTTGGGCTTTATTCGTGCCCAGGAGAGGTGCGCCATGCCTGGGATGCACTTTTCAGGGAATCAACCCCCCCATCTTTTTTTTCCTGGAGGTTTCATGCTTTTCAGCGCTCCACCACGGCGGAGGCTGAACTCACTCCCCAGCCAGAGCGCACCCTCCCTGGCTTGGGTCACTGCCTTGAAGGCCCTGGAGGTTTGAACCCACTGCAAGTTTTTGGACTTTGTCATTTCGGCACCAGAGTCACTTTCTCCATGGGCTTTGGGCTTTATTCGTGCCCAGGAAGGCTGCTCCACCCTCCTCCATACATGCCCGAAGGTCCGTTTTAGGACCGTCTTCGCTCCAGACGGAGCTCCAGGGGTGGCGGTCAAATCTGACTCTGGCCCAGGACGGGCTGCCCTCCCTGGGCCGGCCAGGGAGGTCTGAGAGCATGGAGGTTTGAACCCACTGCAAGTTTTTGGACTTTGTCATTTCGGCACCAGAGTCACTTTCTCCATGGGCTTTATTCGTGCCCAGGAAGGCTGCTCCACCCTCCTCCATACATGCCCG
Organism: Scardinius erythrophthalmus; assembly: GCF_964197995.2. Taxonomy (NCBI): domain Eukaryota; kingdom Metazoa; phylum Chordata; class Actinopteri; order Cypriniformes; family Leuciscidae; genus Scardinius; species Scardinius erythrophthalmus. The sequence goes on from NW_028296141.1 coordinate 10,848, forward strand.
AAGGTCCGTTTTAGGACCGTCTTCGCTCCAGACTGAGCTCCAGGGGTGACGGTAAAATCTGACTCTGGCCCAGGACGGGCCGCCCTCCCTGGGCCGGCCAGGGAGGTCTGAGAGCATGGAGGTTTGAACCCACTGCAAGTTTTTGGACTTTGTCATTTCGGCACCAGAGTCACTTTCTCCATGGGCTTTGGGCTTTATTCGTGCCCAGGAGAGGTGCGCCATGCCTGGGATGCACTTTTCAGGGAATCAACCCCCCCATCTTTTTTTTCCTGGAAGTTTCATGCTTTTCAGCGCTCCACCACGGCGGAGGCTGAACTCACTCCCCAGCCAGAGCGCACCCTCCCTGGCTTGGGTCACTGCCTTGAAGGCCCTGGAGGTTTGAACCCACTGCAAGTTTTTGGACTTTGTCATTTCGGCACCAGAGTCACTTTCTCCATGGGCTTTGGGCTTTATTCGTGCCCAGGAAGGCTGCTCCACCCTCCTCCATACATGCCCGAAGGTCCGTTTTAGGACCGTCTTCGCTCCAGACTGAGCTCCAGGGGTGACGGTAAAATCTGACTCTGGCCCAGGACGGGCCGCCCTCCCTGGGCCGGCCAGGGAGGTCTGAGAGCATGGAGGTTTGAACCCACTGCAAGTTTTTGGACTTTGTCATTTCGGCACCAGAGTCACTTTCTCCATGGGCTTTGGGCTTTATTCGTGCCCAGGAGAGGTGCGCCATGCCTGGGATGCACTTTTCAGGGAATCAACCCCCCCCATCTTTTTTTTCCTGGAAGTTTCATGCTTTTCAGCGCTCCACCACGGCGGAGGCTGAACTCACTCCCCAGCCAGAGCGCACCCTCCCTGGCTTGGGTCACTGCCTTGAAGGCCCTGGAGGTTTGAACCCACTGCAAGTTTTTGGACTTTGTCATTTCGGCACCAGAGTCACTTTCTCCATGGGCTTTGGGCTTTATTCGTGCCCAGGAAGGCTGCTCCACCCTCCTCCATACATGCCCGAAGGTCCGTTTTAGGACCGTCTTCGCTCCAGACGGAGCTCCAGGGGTGGCGGTCAAATCTGACTCTGGCCCAGGACGGGCTGCCCTCCCTGGGCCGGCCAGGGAGGTCTGAGAGCATGGAGGTTTGAACCCACTGCAAGTTTTTGGACTTTGTCATTTCGGCACCAGAGTCACTTTCTCCATGGGCTTTATTCGTGCCCAGGAAGGCTGCTCCACCCTCCTCCATACATGCCCGAAGGTCCGTATTAGGACCGTCTTCGCTCCAGACTGAGCTCCAGGGGTGACGGTAAAATCTGACTCTGGCCCAGGACGGGCCGCCCTCCCTGGGCCGGCCAGGGAGGTCTGAGAGCATGGAGGTTTGAACCCACTGCAAGTTTTTGGACTTTGTCATTTCGGCACCAGAGTCACTTCCCCGTGGGCTTTGGGCTTTATTCGTGCCCAGGAGAGGTGCGCCATGCCTGGGATGCACTTTTCAGGGAATCAACCCCCCCCCATCTCTTTTTTTTTTTTTCCTGGAGGTTTCACGCTTTTCAGAGCTCCACCACGGCGGAGGCTGAACTCACTCCCCCAGCCAGAGCGCACCCTCCCTGGCTTGGGTCACTGACTTGAAGGCCCTGGAGGTTTGAACCCACTGCAGGTTTTTGGACTTTGTCATTTCGGCACCAGAGACACTTTCTCCATGGGCTTTGGGCTTTATTCGTGCCCAGGAGAGGTGCGCCATGCCTGGGATGCACTTTTCAGGGAATCAACCCCCCCATCTTTTTTTCCCCTGGAGGTTTCATGCTTTTCAGAGCTCCACCACGGCGGAGTTTGAACTCACTCCACAGCCAGAGCGCACCCTCCCTGGCAGGGCTTGGAATGGTCCTGGAGGCCCTCTCCCTCCAGGACTTCCAGAGCTCCACCGCGCTCGGCTCGATCTGGATATCATCCCCAGCCAGAGTGGCCCCTGTCTGGGCTTGGAACGGTCCTGCAGGCCCTCTCCCTCCAGGACTTCCAGCGCGCGTGGCGTAAGCTGGAGTTTATACCCACCCAGAGCGGACTCTGAGCGGGGCTCACCACGGTCTGATGAGGGGGGGTTCACCTTCACCGCACTCCCCTCCTCCGTACAGGCCCGAAGGTCCGTTTTAGGACCGACTTAGCTCCAGGCGGAGCTCCAGGCTGTAGGCCCACCGACCTGTCTGTGCCCGGGACGGAGGCACCCTCCCTGGGCTGGCCAGGGAGGTCTGAGGGCATGGGGCCCTGAACCCACCTCACGTTTATGGACTTTGTCATATTTTTTCCCCAAAATATCCACAGCTCCACCACAACGGTGGAGATTGAACTCACTCTCCCCAGCCAGAGTGCACCCTCCCTGGGCTAGGGTCACTGCCTTGAAAGGTGTCCTGGTGCTCAAGATTCCCAGTGATCCATCCTAGGGCCTTCCGCGGCCGCCCTCCCCAGCCAGAGTGGGCCACCCGGCTGGGCTTGGACTGGTCCTGGAGGCCCTCTCCCTCCAGGACTTCCAGAGCTCCGGGCGCCCAGCTCGCTCTGTTTTCCGTCCCCAGCCACAGTGGGCCCCCGGCTGGGCTTGGACTGGTCCTGGAGGCCCTCTCCCTCCAGGACTTCCAGAGCTCCGGGCGCCCAGCTCGCTCTGTTTCCCGTCCCCAGCCAGAGTGGGCCCCCGGCTGGGCTTGGACTGGTCCTGGAGGCCCTCTCCCTCCAGGACTTCCAGAGCTCCGGGCGCCCAGCTCGCTCTGTTTTCCGTCCCCAGACAGAGTCACTCAGATTGGGACCGGGGGGGGGGGGTGTCCCACCACCACCACTCTCCTCTCCCATACAGGCCCGAAGGTCCGTTTTAGGACCGTCTCGGCTCCAGCTAGAGCCCCAGGGGTGGCGGGGCTGAGCTGCGTCTGACCGGGGTCAAAACACCCTCCCTGGGTTGGCCGAAGAGCTCCCGGGTGCCTGGAGCTCAGAGTGCACTGCAACATTTGGGACTTAGGTTTTGGGGAGCGAGGATCGGCTCCAGGACCCCCCAGAGCCGGCCGCCGGACTCCCCGGGAGAAGCGGTCACCCCGTTTCTCCCAGACCCCAAATGCTCCCTTGCAGGACACCCTTTGCACCAGCAGGCCCACCAGGACCGCGGGGCTAGGCGCTCCAAGCCGGGTATGGAGCGCTCTGGTCGGGCCTGGTTGCCCACCTTAGAGCGCACGCAGTTTTGATGGACGGTAACCCACTGCAAACGGATTCAAACGGCCGTAACTCGGCCGAGGTGGGTCCTATCGACGCCAATTTTTTATCGTTTGTAGAACGGGACGAGACCTTTCCAAAGAGCCCGGCCACGGCCTCGGGGGCCCCCGGGGGCCCGAGATACAGCGCCGCGAAGGCGAAAAACGCAAATATCTCGGCGAAAACTCAACGGATCCGGCGGGCACCGGGCTCTTCGGAAGCGTCTGGTCGAGACGAAAAGAACGGTACCGGTTTGGTCCGTTTTGGTGGAGTTTTCGCGGAGATATGAGCCGAAAACCACCGGGCGCGCTCCAAAAAGGCGGGGCCGATGACATCACGGCCAATGGGAGGAAAAACGCCCGTATCTCGGCGACGCGAAGACCCAGAGAGCTCAAATTCGGGTGAGGTGGTCCCAGGGGGGCCCTTGCTCGAAGGGGAGAGTGGCGGGCCCCGGGGACGCCCCCTGCCGGATCGCCGCTCGCGGGGGGCCCCCCGACTTTGAACGGTTATATCTCCGGGGCCACGGCGAGTTTCAGCTCGTGGGTGGGCTCATTCGAAAGGCCCCGTGCAGCCCTACGATCGGCTGGTGGTTTGGGGAAGATTGAGCGAGGGGCTCCCGAGATACGAGCCGAAAAAGCTGCGCCTTTGACCGGCCGTAGCTCCCCGACCCCGGGGCCCTCGGGGACGGGGGTGGGCCCGTTGGATAGGTCCCCTCGAGACCTACGATCGACCCGGGTTTGAGATTTTTTCGCAGGGCGCTTTTCGAGATGTTCGCGAAGTTTTCCCTCATTCGCTCAGTTCTCCGCTCAGCCGCTACCTTAAGAGAGTCCCGGTTAGTCCCGCCCGCTCCCTGACCGTGTCCCCAGAACGACGAACCTTCCTCGGCGTGCCACCAGAGCCCCTGGGGCCCGACCCACTGCGGGTTTTGGACTCGGGAGCAGAGAAGGGGCCCGGACTTTGAACGGCCGTGACTCGGGGAAGGTGGGTCCTATCGACGCCAAACTCGGGTCAGAGTAGGGTCTCGGCGGGCCCCTTCCAAGGAGCCCGACCCCGAGCTCCGGGGCCCCCGGGTCCCGGAGAAACGGGGCCCGACAGGACGGCGCGCGCGTCGGAAGGAAAGGCCCCAGGGGCTCGGGGAGGCGGGGTCCGAGAGATGCCCGAGGGACCCCCCGACACCCGAAAGGGCGAGGCGCTGGGACCTCCCCTTCCCGAGATACGGGCCGTTTTGTCCAAAAGTCCCTTGCGCGTAACCGGGCCTATCTCGGGAACCGAAGGTCCCAGCGGCTCGAGACGGCGGGTGCTGGGGGGCCCCGAGGGCACCCTACTCCTCCCGCCGTCCCGAGCTCCGGGGACCTTCCGGTCCCGAGATACGGCCACTTCCTGTCCAGCTTTGACCGGGCGTATCTCCGAGAGTAAGCCGAGTTGGGGCTCCATACTCCGGGCGTGGGGGGAGCACCGTAGGGCCCCCCCCACCCCTGGTGTACGGAGCCCCAACTCGGCTCGGCGGCCGAGATACGGTCACTTCCTGTCCAGCTTTGACCGGGCGTATCTCCGAGAGTAAGCCGAGTTGGGGCTCCATACTCCGGGCGTGGGGGGAGCACCGTAGGGCCCCCCCCACCCCTGGTGTATGGAGCCCCAACTCGGATCGGTTCCAGAGATATACCCGCTTGAAGTTTCAACTTTGACCGGACGTAACTCGAAAAGTAAGCCGAGTTGGGGCTCCATACTCTGGGCGTGGGGGGTGCTCGAGGAGACCCCCCAGCGACCAGAGTATGGAGCCCCAACTCGGATCGGTTCCAGAGATATACCCGCTTGAAGTTTCAACTTTGACCGGACGTAACTCGACAAGTAAGCCGAGTTGGGGCTCCATACTCTGGGCGTGGGGGGACCCCCAGGGGACCCCCTTGTGCCCAGAGTTTGGAGCCCCAACTCGGCTTCATCACTGAGATCTCTACCTTAAAGAGTCAAAGTTACTCCCGCATCTCCGAAAGTAAGCCGAGTTGGGAGCTCCATACTCCGGGCCTGGGGGGAGTACCATAGGGCCCCCCCACCCCTGGTGTATGGAGCCCCAACTCGGCATGGTCCCAGATATATACCCGCTTGAAGTTTCAACTTTGACCGGAGGTAACTCGAAAAATAAGCCGAGTTGGGGCTCCATACTCTGGGCGTGGGGGGACCCCCAGGGAACCCCCATGTGCCCAGAGTATGGGGCCCCAACTCGGCATGGTCCCAGAGATATACCTGCTTGAAGTTTCGAAGTTTCAACTTTGACGGACGTAACTCGAAAAATAAGCCGAGTTGGGGCTCCATGCTCTGGGCGTGGGGGTACCCCGAGGGACCCCCATGTGCCCAGAGTATGGGGCCCCAACTCGGCATGGTCCCAGAGATACACCCGCTTGAAGTTTCAACTTTGACCGGGTGTCACTCTCAAAAAAAAAAAAAAAAAGCAGAGTTGGGGCTCTGTACTCTGGGCGTGGGGGGACCCCGAGGGGACCCCCATGTGCCCAGAGTATGGAGCCCCAACTCGGATTGGTTCCAGAGATATACCCGCTTGAAGTTTCAACTTTGACCGGACGTAACTCGAAAAGTAAGCCGAGTTGGGGCTCCATACTCTGGGCGTGGGGGGTGCTCGAGGAGACCCCCCAGTGACCAGAGTATGGAGCCCCAACTCGGATCGGTTCCAGAGATATACCCGCTTGAAGTTTCAACTTTGACCGGACGTAACTCGAAAAATAAGCCGAGTTGGGGCTCCATGCTCTGGGCCGTGGGGGTACCCCGAGGGGACCCCCATGTGCCCAGAGTATGGGGCCCCAACTCGGCATGGTCCCAGAGATACACCCGCTTGAAGTTTCAACTTTGACCGGGTGTCACTCTCAAAAAAAAAAAAAAAGCAGAGTTGGGCTCTGTACTCTGGGCGTGGGGGGACCCCGAGGGGACCCCCATGTGCCCAGAGTATGGAGCCCCAACTCGAATTGGTTCCAGAGATATACCCGCTATATACACACACACACACACACACACACACACACAACACACACACACACACACACACACACACACACACACACACACTCTGCTTCACCCTACCTAACCCTACCCACCTCACCCGGGCACCGGCCGAACCCGGGGGTCCCACACTTAAGCCCGGGCATTACTGTCCCAGCCCACCCGGGCCTCAAGAGAACCGGGCCACTGGTAACCCAAAATCGACTTAGGCTATGGGTGGCTGGCTTGAGGAGAGTTCCAGGGTGGAGGAGGACCCACCCGGCTCTCCTGCCCGACACGGAGAACCAGAGCTCCGGGCAGGGACCCCCACCTCGGTCCACCCCCTCTGCCCGACTCGGAGAACCAGAGCTCCGGGCAGGGACCCCCACCTCGGTCCACCCCCTCTGCCCGACTCGGAGAACCAGAGCTCCGGGCAGGGACCCCCACCTCGGTCCACCCCTCTGCCCGACT
>NW_028296141.1:22500-36045 GCF_964197995.2 Scardinius erythrophthalmus
AGGTCGAAGCTGGGTTGTTTGGAAGCGGCCGCCCCCGGGGGGGGGGGGGGGGGGGCTGGCCGGCGCCTAGGGGCGTCCCACCGCGAACGGACGTCCGCCGACCGGGGAGCGGGCGAGCCCACCTCGCGCGGGCAGCGGTGGTTTTGAAGCACCGGCAGCCGCGGAGGGGGACACCCAGGACCTCGGAGCGACGAGGCGCCGCGGGCAACGGGGGGAACGGTCTGCGTTTAGGAGGACGGAGGCCCCGCGGGGGGGGCCTACGACGCTCCAGCCGCGGTCGACGAGCCCGAGAGCTCATCGCCCGATCGATAGCAAAGCGACCCTCAGACAGACGTAGCCCCGGGAGGAACCCGGGGCCGCAAAGTGCGTTCGAAGTGTCGATGATCAATGTGTCCTGCAATTCACATTAGTTCTCGCAGCTGGCTGCGTTCTTCATCGACTCACGAGCCGAGTGATCCACCGCTAAGAGTTGTACACTTGAGTGTTTTTTTGTTTCGAGGCCGACCAACACAAACCGAGGCATGGGAAAAGAAAAAAAGAATTGGTGGCGAGACCCCGGACGGGCGCCCACTCCTCCCCCGGGGTGGGGGGAGGAGGAGGTCTTTAAACCCACGGTCCCCCGGAGTGGATCCGGAGCCTACGGGTACCCGTCAGGGTTGAGGCTCTCGCCACTCTCGTTTTTCAACCGAAGGGGGTTTCAGGTCCGCCGGAGCGGACCCGAGGCATTTGATTTTGTCCTGGGTAGAGGCTGGCACCTCCCTAGGCCCGGAGACCTGTAATGATCCTTCCGCAGGTTCACCTACGGAAACCTTGTACGACTTTTACTATCTCTAGATGGTCAAGTTTGATCGTCTTCTCGACGCTCCGCCAGGACCCAACGAGGAGCCCCGGCGGGGCCGATCCAAGGACCTCACTAAACCACCCAATCGGTAGTAGCGACGGGCGGTGTGTACAAAGGGCAGGGACTTAATCAACGCGAGCTTATGACCCGCGCTTACTGGGAATTCCTCGTTGATGGGAAACAGTTTCAATCCCCAGTCCCGATCACGGAGCGGGGTTCAGCGGGTTACCCGCGCCTCTCGGCGCAGGGTAGGCACACGCTGATCCGCCCATTGTGGCGCGCGTGCAGCCCCGGACATCTAAGGGCATCACAGACCTGTTATTGCTCCATCTCGCGTGGCTGAACGCCACTTGTCCCTCTAAGAAGTTGGACGCCGACCGCTCGGGGCCGCGTAACTAGTTAGCATGCCGGAGTCTCGTTCGTTATCGGAATGAACCAGACAAATCGCTCCACCAACTAAGAACGGCCATGCACCACCACCCACAGAATCGAGAAAGAGCTATCAATCTGTCAATCCTTTCCGTGTCCGGGCCGGGTGAGCTTTCCCGTGTTGAGTCAATTAAGCCGCAGGCTCCACTCCTGGTGGTGCCCTTCCGTCAATGCCTTTAAGTTTCAGCTTTGCAACCATACTCCCCCGGAACCCAAAGACTCGTGGTTTCCCGCACGCTGCCCGGCGGGTCATGGGAATAACGCCGCCGGATCGCGGGTCGGCATCGTTTACGGTCGGAACTACGACGGTATCTGATCGTCTTCGAACCTCCGACTTTCGTTCTTGATTAATGAAAACATTCTTGGCAAATGCTTTCGCTCTCGTCCGTCTTGCGCCGGTCCAAGAATTTCACCTCTAGCGGCGCAATACGAATGCCCCCGGCCGTCCCTCTCATCATGGCCCCGGGTTCCAGAAACCCACAAAATAGAACCGGAGTCCTATTCCATTATTCCTAGCTGCGGTATTCAGCGGCGACGGGCGGCCTGCTTTGAACACTCTAATTTTTCAAAGTAAACGCTTCGGGCCCCGAGGACCGGACACCCAGTTAAGGGCATCCGGGGGGGCGCCGTGAGGCAGGGGTCCGGGACAGGCGGTGGCTCGCCTCGCGGCGGACCGCCGGCCCGCTCCCGAGATCCAACTACGAGCTTTTTAACTGCAGCAACTTTAGTATACGCTATTGGAGCTGGAATTACCGCGGCTGCTGGCACCAGACTTGCCCTCCAATGGGTCCTCGCCCATGGGTTTAGGATACGCTCATTCCAATTACAGGGCCTCGAAAGAGACCTGTATTGTTATTTTTCGTCACTACCTCTCCGTGTCGGAAATGGGTAATTTGCGCGCCTGCTGCCTTCCTTGGATGTGGTAGCCGTTTCTCAGGCTCCCTCTCCGGAATCGAACCCTGATTCCCCGTTACCCGTGGTCACCATGGTAGGCGCCGAATGTACCATCGAAAGTTGATAGGGCAGACATTCGAATGAGTCGTCGCCGCCGCGGAGGGCGCGCGATCGGCCCGAGGTTATCTAGAGTCACCAAAGCGGCGGGGCGGCCGAAGCCGACCCCGGATGGGTTTTGGATCTGATAAATGCACGCGTCCCCGACCCCCGGGGGGAGCGGGTCGGCGCTCGTTTGCATGTATTAGCTCTGGAATTGCCACAGTTATCCAAGTAGCGGGTGGAGCGATCAAAGGAACCATAACTGATTTAATGAGCCATTCGCAGTTTCACTGTACCGACCGTGTGCACTTAGACCTGCATGGCTTAATCTTGAGACAAGCATATGCTACTGGCAGGATCAACCAGGTAAGCGCCCTTGGAAGGAGAACCGCGACAACGCCGGGCTTCCTACACACGGGTCTCGCTCCGCTCGGGCCGGGGGGGCTCGAGGACGGCGCGGCCGCTCATAGGGGGGGGGGCGCGTGCGGAACCCTCCTCCGCGGGGCAGAGGGGGTGGGTGGCCGCTGGGTCGAGGCCGTAACCGGGAAGGGTGCTTTTCGAGCGGGGAGGCGCGGGGCGAAGGTCGGCTCTAAGACTGGAGGGGGTTTGCGTCCCCCACCGTCCGAGCCTTCCCACGCGCCCACGTCCTCCGCCGCCGTGGCGGACATTCGTTTCAGACGGGCCATCTGAGTCTCCCGAGGTCGACGCGGCCTGCTTTCCCCGGAGGGAGGCCGCGTCTAGAGTCGACGCGCAAGTCGGGGAGGAGCAAGCTGCCCATAGCGGTCTCTCGACCGGGCAGGGGCCGTCCCCAGGCGCGTCCGAAGTTCCAATCGACCAGGCAACCCCTAAGTGACGGCCCGGAGGAGGGGGTGCGCTCCTCCGGGCCCCAGGCAACCCGGAGGCGCCTGTTCTACGGAAGTCCGTTACCTTGTCCGAGCGGGGCGGTTGTCCCCTTCTCGACAAAACCCCGAAGGTCCGTTTTAGGACCGTCTTTGCTCCGACGTGAGCTCCATCGCACCGCCGGATTCGGCCGCGCCCGAGTCTGAGGCGCCCTCCCTGGGTGCCGGCCAGGGAGGCGGGTCCCCGTGGGGATCTCGTTGGAATGCACATTTCTGGACTCTGTCCCGTTTTTTTTTTTTTTTTTCGGAGGTGGACTTTCCTCCAGGGAAGCCAGGATGTAGGAAACCGAACCGAGGGAACCCGGAGGCACCCGTTTTTCTTCCTCTCACCTTGTCCGAGCGGAGCGTTTGTCCCCTCCTCGACAAAACCCCCCAAGGTCCGTTTTAGGACCGTCTTTGCTCCGACGGGAGCTCCGTCACGGCGGACGGATTCGATCGTGCCCGACACCGAGGCGCCCTCCTGGTCGCCAGCCAGGGAGACGCGTTTTTGTGGGAATCTGGCTGGACCCCATCGTTTCGGACTCTGTCCGTTTTTCGGAGGTGGACTTTTTCCTCCAGGGCGCCTTCGGCGCCGCTCACCGCCCCAGACAAGGCATCCTCCCAGGATGTAGCGAACCGAACCGAGGGGACCCGGAGGCACCCGTTTGTTTGTTTGTTTGTTTCTTTCTTTCTTTCTTTCTTTCTTTCTTTCTTTCTTTCTTTCTTTCCCCTCTCACCTTGTCCGAGCGGAGCGTGTGTCCCCTTCTTCTCCTCGACAACACCCCCAAGGTCGTTTCAGGACCGTCTTTGCTCCGACGGGAGCTCCGTCACGGCGGACGGATTCGCTCGTGCCCGACACCGAGGCGCCCTCCCTGGTCACCAGCCAGAGGAGTCGAGTGTTCGTGGGAATCTGGTTGAACCGCAGCGTGTGGGACTCTGTCCGTATCTTTGCTCCACCGCCCTTTCTCCAGGGGTGTCTCAAGCCCCTGGATTCGTTTCGCCATTTACCCAAGACCGACCGTTCGACAAGCATATGGTTGATTTACCTCGGGGATCGACCGAGGGGAGCACCCGGACGAGCGAGCGAGCGAGCGAGCGAACCGCCACGCGCTGGCTTCCTACACGCGGGTCTCGCTCCGCTCGGGCCTGGGGCTCGAGGCGGCACGGCCGCTCATAGGGCGCGCGTGAGGAACCCTCCCGTCTGGGTGGAAGGAGGGGGCCTCTGGATCGAGGCCGTAACCGGGAAGGGTGCTTTCAAAGCGAGGGAGGCGCAGGGGCGAAGTTGGGCTCCAAGACGTGCTGGCGGGGTGGGGGCCCCCAAGGAAACCCCACCAACCGTCCAAGCCTCCCGACGCACCCGCGTGGCCGCCCCTGCTGCGGACATCCGTTTTTCCAGACGGGCCAGCTGAGTCTCCCGAGGTTCGAGGCGGCCTGCTTTCCCGGGGGAGGGCCGCGTCTAGAGTCGACGCGCAAATCGGGGGAGGAGCAAGCTGCCCATAGCGGTCTCTCGACCGGGCAGGGGCCGTCCCCTGGCGCGTCCGAAGCTCCAATCGACCAGGCACCCCCCGTGACGTGACGGCCCGAAGGAGAGGGTGCGCTCCTCCGGGCCCCGGGCAACCCGGAGGCGCCCGTTTTCCGTTACCTTGTCACCGGTGTCTTTCACCCCTAGATCGCCCGGGACAGCACACGTTGAACCGGTATGCACGCCCCTGGCACCGAGGGGGGGGGGGGGGGGGGGGGGGTCTGGGTGTCCAAACCAGACCCGCGTTTACTGTAAGTCTCTCGCCCGCAACCAAGTGCAACTTCTCTGGGCTGAGTCAGGACGTTTCCCTACCCGGTCTGACCACCGTGGCTCTCTGTTCAGTGTCCGTTGTCCCCTCCTCCTCGAGACCCCGAAGGTCCGTTTTAGGACCGACTCAGCCCCAGGCGGGGCTCCGGTAGGCGCGCGCCGAACTGTCTGTGACCGGGACCGAGGCACCCTCCCCGGGCTGGCCAGGGAGGTCTGAGAGCACGGAGCTCTGAACCCGGCCTCACGTTTACGGACTTGGTCGTTTCTTCACATTTTGACTCAATGGGGGGTCGTTTGAGCACGATTCGTTTCCCAGGGAGGCTGCACCCCTGCTGGGAAGGGCTTTTCGGAAAACCGGCCTGTCATTTCCTGGAGGTTTCGTACTGCCAGAGACCAAAGTCTCTTCTCTTCCCCAGCCCAGAGCCCCTGCCTGGGCTGGCCGGCCGACTCTCTCCTGGAGGCCCTCTCCAACTACAGGACTTCCAGAGATCTGTAATCTGGACTTTATACCCGACCAGGGCAACTCTGAGTGGGACTCACGACGGTCCTGATGAGGGCGTCGGGTGTGTGCCTCCAACCTGCTCTTTCCCTCCTCCACAAAGGCCCGAAGGTCCGTTTTAGGACCGACTCAGCCCCAGGCGGAGCTCCGGTAGGCGCGCGCCGAACTGTCTGTGACCGGGACCGAGGCACCCTCCACGGGCTGGCCAGGGAGGTCTGAGAGCACGGAGCTCTGAACCCGCCTCACGTTTACGGACTTGGTCGTTTCTTCACATTTTGACTCAATGGGGGGGGGGGGGGGTCGTTTGAGCACGATTCGTTTCCCAGGGAGGCTGCACCCTGCCTGGGAAGAGCTTTTCGGAAAACCGGCCTGTCATTTCCTGGAGGTTTCGTACTGCCAGAGACCAAAGTCTCTTCTCTTCCCCAGCCAGAGAGCCCCCTGCCTGGGCTGGCCGGCCGACTCTCTCCTGGAGGCCCTCTCCAACTACAGGACTTCCAGAGATCTGTAATCTGGACTTTATACCCGACCAGGGCAACTCTGAGTGGGACTCACGACGGTCTGATGAGGGCCGCACTCCCCTCCTCCATATAGGCCCGAAGGTCTGTTTCATGACCGTCTTTGCTCCAGACGGAGCTCCGGGGGTGGCGGGGAAATCTGACTCTGACCCAGGACGGGCCACCCTCCCTGGGCCGGCCAGGGAGGTCTGAGAGCACGGAGCTTTGTGTCCACCGCAACATTTTTGGACTTTGTCATTTCGGCACCAGAGTCACTTTCCCCGTGGGCTTTGGGCTTTATTCGTGCCCAGGAGAGGTGCGCCATGCCTGGGATGCACTTTTCAGGGAATCAACCCCCCCATCTTTTTTTTCCTGGAGGTTTCATGCTTTTCAGCGCTCCACCACGGCGGAGGCTGAACTCACTCCCCAGCCAGAGCGCACCCTCCCTGGCTTGGGTCACTGCCTTGAAGGCCCTGGAGGTTTGAACCCACTGCAAGTTTTTGGACTTTGTCATTTCGGCACCAGAGTCACTTTCTCCATGGGCTTTGGGCTTTATTCGTGCCCAGGAAGGCTGCTCCACCCTCCTCCATACATGCCCGAAGGTCCGTTTTAGGACCGTCTTCGCTCCAGACGGAGCTCCAGGGGTGGCGGTCAAATCTGACTCTGGCCCAGGACGGGCTGCCCTCCCTGGGCCGGCCAGGGAGGTCTGAGAGCATGGAGGTTTGAACCCACTGCAAGTTTTTGGACTTTGTCATTTCGGCACCAGAGTCACTTTCTCCATGGGCTTTATTCGTGCCCAGGAAGGCTGCTCACCCTCCTCCATACATGCCCGAAGGTCCGTTTTAGGACCGTCTTCGCTCCAGACTGAGCTCCAGGGGTGACGGTAAAATCTGACTCTGGCCCAGGACGGGCCGCCCTCCCTGGGCCGGCCAGGGAGGTCTGAGAGCATGGAGGTTTGAACCCACTGCAAGTTTTTGGACTTTGTCATTTCGGCACCAGAGTCACTTTCTCCATGGGCTTTGGGCTTTATTCGTGCCCAGGAGAGGTGCGCCATGCCTGGGATGCACTTTTCAGGGAATCAACCCCCCCATCTTTTTTTTCCTGGAAGTTTCATGCTTTTCAGCGCTCCACCACGGCGGAGGCTGAACTCACTCCCCAGCCAGAGCGCACCCTCCCTGGCTTGGGTCACTGCCTTGAAGGCCCTGGAGGTTTGAACCCACTGCAAGTTTTTGGACTTTGTCATTTCGGCACCAGAGTCACTTTCTCCTTGGGCTTTGGGCTTTATTCGTGCCCAGGAAGGCTGCTCCACCCTCCTCCATACATGCCCGAAGGTCCGTTTTAGGACCGTCTTCGCTCCAGACTGAGCTCCAGGGGTGACGGTAAAATCTGACTCTGGCCCAGGACGGGCCGCCCTCCCTGGGCCGGCCAGGGAGGTCTGAGAGCATGGAGGTTTGAACCCACTGCAAGTTTTTGGACTTTGTCATTTCGGCACCAGAGTCACTTTCTCCATGGGCTTTGGGCTTTATTCGTGCCCAGGAGAGGTGCGCCATGCCTGGGATGCACTTTTCAGGGAATCAACCCCCCCCATCTTTTTTTCCTGGAAGTTTCATGCTTTTCAGCGCTCCACCACGGCGGAGGCTGAACTCACTCCCCAGCCAGAGCGCACCCTCCCTGGCTTGGGTCACTGCCTTGAAGGCCCTGGAGGTTGAACCCACTGCAAGTTTTTGGACTTTGTCATTTCGGCACCAGAGTCACTTTCTCCATGGGCTTTGGGCTTTATTCGTGCCCAGGAAGGCTGCTCCACCCTCCTCCATACATGCCCGAAGGTCCGTTTTAGGACCGTCTTCGCTCCAGACGGAGCTCCAGGGGTGGCGGTCAAATCTGACTCTGGCCCAGGACGGGCTGCCCTCCCTGGGCCGGCCAGGGAGGTCTGAGAGCATGGAGGTTTGAACCCACTGCAAGTTTTTGGACTTTGTCATTTCGGCACCAGAGTCACTTTCTCCATGGGCTTTATTCGTGCCCAGGAAGGCTGCTCCACCCTCCTCCATACATGCCCGAAGGTCCGTATTAGGACCGTCTTCGCTCCAGACTGAGCTCCAGGGGTGACGGTAAAATCTGACTCTGGCCCAGGACGGGCCGCCCTCCCTGGGCCGGCCAGGGAGGTCTGAGAGCATGGAGGTTTGAACCCACTGCAAGTTTTTGGACTTTGTCATTTCGGCACCAGAGTCACTTCCCCCGTGGGCTTTGGGCTTTATTCGTGCCCAGGAGAGGTGCGCCATGCCTGGGATGCACTTTTCAGGGAATCAACCCCCCCCCCCCCCCATCTCTTTTTTTTTTTTCCTGGAGGTTTCACGCTTTTCAGAGCTCCACCACGGCGGAGGCTGAACTCACTCCCCCAGCCAGAGCGCACCCTCCCTGGCTTGGGTCACTGACTTGAAGGCCCTGGAGGTTTGAACCCACTGCAGGTTTTTGGACTTTGTCATTTCGGCACCAGAGACACTTTCTCCATGGGCTTTGGGCTTTATTCGTGCCCAGGAGAGGTGCGCCATGCCTGGGATGCACTTTTCAGGGAATCAACCCCCCCATCTTTTTTTCCCTGGAGGTTTCATGCTTTTCAGAGCTCCACCACGGCGGAGTTTTGAACTCACTCCACAGCCAGAGCGCACCCTCCCTGGCAGGGCTTGGAATGGTCCTGGAGGCCCTCTCCCTCCAGGACTTCCAGAGCTCCACCGCGCTCGGCTCGATCTGGATATCATCCCCAGCCAGAGTGGCCCCTGTCTGGGCTTGGAACGGTCCTGCAGGCCCTCTCCCTCCAGGACTTCCAGCGCGCGTGGCGTAAGCTGGAGTTTATACCCACCCAGAGCGGACTCTGAGCGGGGCTCACCACGGTCTGATGAGGGGGGGTTCACCTTCACCGCACTCCCCTCCTCCGTACAGGCCCGAAGGTCCGTTTTAGGACCGACTTAGCTCCAGGCGGAGCTCCAGGCTGTAGGCCCACCGACCTGTCTGTGCCCGGGACGGAGGCACCCTCCCTGGGCTGGCCAGGGAGGTCTGAGGGCATGGGGCCCTGAACCCACCTCACGTTTATGGACTTTGTCATATTTTTTCCCCAAAATATCCACAGCTCCACCACAACGGTGGAGATTGAACTCACTCTCCCAGCCAGAGTGCACCCTCCCTGGGCTAGGGTCACTGCCTTGAAAGGTGTCCTGGTGCTCAAGATTCCCAGTGATCCATCCTAGGGCCTTCCGCGGCCGCCCTCCCCAGCCAGAGTGGGCCCCGGCTGGGCTTGGACTGGTCCTGGAGGCCCTCTCCCTCCAGGACTTCCAGAGCTCCGGGCGCCCAGCTCGCTCTGTTTTCCGTCCCCAGCCACAGTGGGCCCCCGGCTGGGCTTGGACTGGTCCTGGAGGCCCTCTCCCTCCAGGACTTCCAGAGCTCCGGGCGCCCAGCTCGCTCTGTTTCCCGTCCCCAGCCAGAGTGGGCCCCCGGCTGGGCTTGGACTGGTCCTGGAGGCCCTCTCCCTCCAGGACTTCCAGAGCTCCGGGCGCCCAGCTCGCTCTGTTTTCCGTCCCCAGACAGAGTCACTCAGATTGGGACCGGGGGGGGGGTGTCCCACCACCACCACTCTCCTCTCCCATACAGGCCCGAAGGTCCGTTTTAGGACCGTCTCGGCTCCAGCTAGAGCCCCAGGGGTGGCGGGGCTGAGCTGCGTCTGACCGGGGTCAAAACACCCTCCCTGGGTTGGCCGAAGAGCTCCCGGGTGCCTGGAGCTCAGAGTGCACTGCAACATTTGGGACTTAGGTTTTGGGGAGCGAGGATCGGCTCCAGGACCCCCCAGAGCCGGCCGCCGGACTCCCCGGGAGAAGCGGTCACCCCGTTTCTCCCAGACCCCAAATGCTCCCTTGCAGGACACCCTTTGCACCAGCAGGCCCACCAGGACCGCGGGGCTAGGCGCTCCAAGCCGGGTATGGAGCGCTCTGGTCGGGCCTGGTTGCCCACCTTAGAGCGCACGCAGTTTTGATGGACGGTAACCCACTGCAAACGGATTCAAACGGCCGTAACTCGGCCGAGGTGGGTCCTATCGACGCCAATTTTTTATCGTTTGTAGAACGGGACGAGACCTTTCCAAAGAGCCCGGCCACGGCCTCGGGGGCCCCCGGGGGCCCGAGATACAGCGCCGCGAAGGCGAAAAACGCAAATATCTCGGCGAAAACTCAACGGATCCGGCGGGCACCGGGCTCTTCGGAAGCGTCTGGTCGAGACGAAAAGAACGGTACCGGTTTGGTCCGTTTTGGTGGAGTTTTCGCGGAGATATGAGCCGAAAACCACCGGGCGCGCTCCAAAAAGGCGGGGCCGATGACATCACGGCCAATGGGAGGAAAAACGCCCGTATCTCGGCGACGCGAAGACCCAGAGAGCTCAAATTCGGGTGAGGTGGTCCCAGGGGGGCCCTTGCTCGAAGGGGAGAGTGGCGGGCCCCGGGGACGCCCCTGCCGGATCGCCGCTCGCGGGGGGCCCCCCGACTTTGAACGGTTATATCTCCGGGGCCACGGCGAGTTTCAGCTCGTGGGTGGGCTCATTCGAAAGGCCCCGTGCAGCCCTACGATCGGCTGGTGGTTTGGGGAAGATTGAGCGAGGGGCTCCCGAGATACGAGCCGAAAAAGCTGCGCCTTTGACCGGCCGTAGCTCCCCGACCCCGGGGCCCTCGGGGACGGGGGTGGGCCCGTTGGATAGGTCCCCTCGAGACCTACGATCGACCCGGGTTTGAGATTTTTTCGCAGGGCGCTTTTCGAGATGTTCGCGAAGTTTTCCCTCATTCGCTCAGTTCTCCGCTCAGCCGCTACCTTAAGAGAGTCCCGGTTAGTCCCGCCCGCTCCCTGACCGTGTCCCCAGAACGACGAACCTTCCTCGGCGTGCCACCAGAGCCCCTGGGGCCCGACCCACTGCGGGTTTTGGACTCGGGAGCAGAGAAGGGGCCCGGACTTTGAACGGCCGTGACTCGGGGAAGGTGGGTCCTATCGACGCCAAACTCGGGTCAGAGTAGGGTCTCGGCGGGCCCCTTCCAAGGAGCCCGACCCCGAGCTCCGGGGCCCCCGGGTCCCGGAGAAACGGGGCCCGACAGGACGGCGCGCGCGTCGGAAGGAAAGGCCCCAGGGGCTCGGGGAGGCGGGGTCCGAGAGATGCCCGAGGGACCCCCCGACACCCGAAAGGGCGAGGCGCTGGGACCTCCCCTTCCCGAGATACGGGCCGTTTTGTCCAAAAGTCCCTTGCGCGTAACCGGGCCTATCTCGGGAACCGAAGGTCCCAGCGGCTCGAGACGGCGGGTGCTGGGGGGCCCCGAGGGCACCCTACTCCTCCCGCCGTCCCGAGCTCCGGGGACCTTCCGGTCCCGAGATACGGCCACTTCCTGTCCAGCTTTGACCGGGCGTATCTCCGAGAGTAAGCCGAGTTGGGGCTCCATACTCCGGGCGTGGGGGGAGCACCGTAGGGCCCCCCCCACCCCTGGTGTACGGAGCCCCAACTCGGCTCGGCGGCCGAGATACGGTCACTTCCTGTCCAGCTTTGACCGGGCGTATCTCCGAGAGTAAGCCGAGTTGGGGCTCCATACTCCGGGCGTGGGGGGAGCACCGTAGGGCCCCCCCACCCCTGGTGTATGGAGCCCCAACTCGGATCGGTTCCAGAGATATACCCGCTTGAAGTTTCAACTTTGACCGGACGTAACTCGAAAAGTAAGCCGAGTTGGGGCTCCATACTCTGGGCGTGGGGGGTGCTCGAGGAGACCCCCCAGCGACCAGAGTATGGAGCCCCAACTCGGATCGGTTCCAGAGATATACCCGCTTGAAGTTTCAACTTTGACCGGACGTAACTCGACAAGTAAGCCGAGTTGGGGCTCCATACTCTGGGCGTGGGGGGACCCCCAGGGGACCCCCTTGTGCCCAGAGTTTGGAGCCCCAACTCGGCTTCATCACTGAGATCTCTACCTTAAGAGAGTCAAAGTTACTCCCGCATCTCCGAAAGTAAGCCGAGTTGGAGCTCCATACTCCGGGCCTGGGGGGAGTACCATAGGGCCCCCCCACCCCTGGTGTATGGAGCCCCAACTCGGCATGGTCCCAGATATATACCCGCTTGAAGTTTCAACTTTGACCGGAGGTAACTCGAAAAATAAGCCGAGTTGGGGCTCCATACTCTGGGCGTGGGGGGACCCCCAGGGAACCCCCATGTGCCCAGAGTATGGGGCCCCAACTCGGCATGGTCCCAGAGATATACCTGCTTGAAGTTTCAACTTTGACCGGACGTAACTCGAAAAATAAGCCGAGTTGGGGCTCCATGCTCTGGGCGTGGGGGTACCCCGAGGGACCCCCATGTGCCCAGAGTATGGGGCCCCAACTCGGCATGGTCCCAGAGATACACCCGCTTGAAGTTTCAACTTTGACCGGGTGTCACTCTCAAAAAAAAAAAAAAAAAGCAGAGTTGGGGCTCTGTACTCTGGGCGTGGGGGGACCCCGAGGGGACCCCCATGTGCCCAGAGTATGGAGCCCCAACTCGGATTGGTTCCAGAGATATACCCGCTTGAAGTTTCAACTTTGACCGGACGTAACTCGAAAAGTAAGCCGAGTTGGGGCTCCATACTCTGGGCGTGGGGGGTGCTCGAGGAGACCCCCCAGTGACCAGAGTATGGAGCCCCAACTCGGATCGGTTCCAGAGATATACCCGCTTGAAGTTTCAACTTTGACCGGACGTAACTCGAAAAATAAGCCGAGTTGGGGCTCCATGCTCTGGGCGTGGGGGTACCCCGAGGGGACCCCCATGTGCCCAGAGTATGGGGCCCCAACTCGGCATGGTCCCAGAGATACACCCGCTTGAAGTTTCAACTTTGACCGGGTGTCACTCTCAAAAAAAAAAAAAAAAGCAGAGTTGGGGCTCTGTACTCTGGGCGTGGGGGGACCCCGAGGGGACCCCCATGTGCCCAGAGTATGGAGCCCCAACTCGGATTGGTTCCAGAGATATACCCGCTATATACACACACACACACACACACACACACACACACACACACACACACACACACACACACACACACACACACACACACACACACACACACACACTCTGCTTCACCCTACCTAACCCTACCCACCTCACCCGGGCACCGGCCGAACCCGGGGGTCCCACACTTAGCCCGGGCATTACTGTCCCAGCCCACCCGGGCCTCAAGAGAACCGGGCCACTGGTAACCCAAAATCGACTTAGGCTATGGGTGGCTGGCTTGAGGAGAGTTCCAGGGTGGAGGAGGGACCCACCCGGCTCTCCTGCCCGACACGGAGAACCAGAGCTCCGGGCAGGGACCCCCACCTCGGTCCACCCCCTCTGCCCGACTCGGAGAACCAGAGCTCCGGGCAGGGACCCCCACCTCGGTCCACCCCCTCTGCCCGACTCGGAGAACCAGAGCTCCGGGCAGGGACCCCCACCTCGGTCCACCCCTCTGCCCGACTCGGAGAACCAGAGCTCCGGGCAGGGACCCCCCACCTCGGTCCACCCCTCTGCCCGACTCGGAGAACCAGAGCTACCCCACAGCCCAGGCCTCTACCCTCACCCGGGCACCGGCCGAACCCGGGGGTCCC
>NW_028296140.1:0-27500 GCF_964197995.2 Scardinius erythrophthalmus
CCTAACTTGATATCAGACCAACTGCAATAAATAGTCTGTACAATCAAATTAGGAAAACCAGCCCAGGTCATAGTTTCTCTTGCCACAACAAATGTGCTTTACAAACACAGAGTTGAATCAGCCAGAGAAAAACTAATGCTAAAAAGGAAAGGGTCAAGAGCCCAACTAAAGCAAACACTGACCACTTTAATGGTGACTTGAAACGAAAAATTCCACAAAACATTACAGTTTAAACTTCTGTTGAATCTCAAGAACTTTTGTAGATGTATGACAGAAATAAAGTCAGACTAGTAATAATGAGCACAATAATGTGTAATGACACAAAGTCAGTTGTAGTTCTTGTGTTTCTCTTTTGTATGTTCTTGTTGTTTCTCGTTCCTTCAATCATTCTGCTTATTAACATCAGGTGTCACCACTAATGGCCAATCATCACTTAATTAATCACTTAATTATCTCATTAACTTCAACACTGCTTCAGTGTTAATTTTAACACCCTGTAGTGTGGACACATATGAACACTGAGGAGTGTTAATTTAACACTGGGGATTTTGCTGTGTAGGCAAGTCCACAACGCGCGTACACTCTTCTTACTACACACACAGGGATGCGCAGCAGCACACAAACATGCCAAATATTAAAAACAAAAGGATTACAATGTAAAAGATTAATCTTGTGTACATAAAAATAACGTGGAATCCGGTCATGTAAATAGCGAATCCGCCATGACGCGAGCGCAACTGACTTTTAAAGGGAATGGGAGATGAGACTCTGATTGGTTTGTTGCACTTTACGCCCAAAACACACCAATTACTCATTAAGAGAATAGAGACGACCCTTTTAGACCATGCACCTATATTGTTAAAATATAACACTTCAATTTCAGAAACTCAACTTACAGTGCATCCTTCCTCCAGCGTTATATTTATATCTGCAATGACAGAAATCAGCATGAAGACAATAATAAAATACATCTGCTTCAGACAAACTTTAGAAAAGTCCTATCCATTTATGTTGTATTTTATTCATTTTGATCTTAGTCCAGAGTAGAAGTCAGTGTCTCACTTTAAACTGTTATGATGTTTCTCCATTAGGAGCAGAACTCAAGTTACCAGCACATAAAACTATCAGTGTAAATCACTGTGCTAAACAAGATTAATAGATTAGCAGCAGTCAGAATTAAAGAAAAAATAAATGATCAAAAATAGAATGATGGATGCGACCATAAATATGGGAATGAAGAGACTGCCTGTATATTTTTATCATATATGGACATAAAATCTAAATCTATCTCCTCTCTGTCAAAAAATGAAATAACAAATGAAAATAATAAGTAAATAACTTAATATACAGTTGCTTGTGTGCAGACATTCATTTCATGTTCATGCACACTCTTAGATAACTAGAGACACAAACACACTCACACACCAAACATTCAGACAAATTTACAAAAGCAAACAAATAAACGGACTTCGGACTTCAGTAAATACAGGTATGTGCACTGGCTGAATTAACATCACTTTTATTCATATCTTTCACTTCTACTGCAGTCAGATTCACCGTGTTCACTCTGAAGGAATCACTCACATGGCTGGGCACTTGTAATGACACATCAAGGATGTTAAGAGGCTAAAAGCAGGTTTAAAACTTGCCCCATTTAAGTCAACAGGGTGCAAATTTTAAAAAGAGGATAGCACAGTGTAGGCAACACCGATTTGTGTCGTCGTTCTCTGTACTGACAGCACTCCAAATGTACAAAAAAATTAGCTCAATGTTAAAATTGACCAGAGTTCTCCTTTAATCTACCTTAACTGAACAGCTTTGGAGTCATTGGAATGGTTATATGACTTTTTTCGGGTTGAATAGTGGTCTTCTCGCACCCCCCTGGCACCTTGGAGCGGAAAAAAACACCCTTGCAACTTTGGGCCGGCGGGCCGCAGCGTCAGGAAGTATCGCGTGATATCATGTCTCGCGATGTAACGAATTGCTTTACGGCACTGCACACACGAAACTGCCGTTTCTCAATACCAAGTACGCAAACTTCGTACTTGAGTCCTTAGTAGTTCGGACTTGACAAGTTCGACTTAGGAGAACGAACTCCCGAGGACGGGAGGATAATTCCAGTCCAATAATTCTGCAAATGGATTCAATGGCGTTATTGATAGCATCACTCAGCTCGCTCTGGCTACTCTGGTTATCTATTTATGTATATTTAGGCTACTATAAACCAAAATTTGTTATAAAACATCACTCTGCCTCTTTCCATTTTCATATAAAAAATCTTAAACACTGGTGGCCACACACATGTGGTTCAGGCAAGGCAATTGATTATCTTTACTGCATATATAACAACACAAAATATAAAACACAACCCTGACTCTTTTTGTTTTCATTTTAAAAATATGATACATAAAAAAATACATTATAATATTGATCATTAAAACTGACATTTAGCGACATTTATTTTATTATATATGTACATACAGTGAAGAGAATGTAGGCAACATGTATAATAAAATAAATATATAAAATATTTTGTTTTAAATATATAAAATAAAATAAAATGACATAACGCTTTTTGTTAAATGTCAGTTTTAATGATCAATAATAGCTATTATAAAAGTATAAGTAGCCTAAAAGGTATTAGAAGCTATACAATAATAAAGCAAATGATTCAGTCAAACATAAGTCAGCTCTCTAGACTACAACGTTAAAGTTAATTAGACCAAATATATAAGCAGCTCAGCAAAAAATTTCACCAGGGAACAAATTATAGATTAATGAGACAATCAATAAATAAATAAATCGCCCATTAGATATACACAAGACTATTTATATCTCATGTTAAACCACTAGACTAGAGACATCCGAGCCAGCGGCAAACGTCAGAAGGACTAGCCAAGGAAAGGCTGTTCTCGGCGCACATGTACGTCCAATGATCGCCTGGATCTCACAACTCCGAAAACGTCAGATAAAATTTTCAAATAGGCGCTATCTTTATAAATAAACCAAAGATTTGAGCTTTAAACAACAACATAATCGCCTGAAAAACTCTTTAAACTACATTTCGTGACACAATAACAGTAGCATTTTTAAATTACGCGGGTTTTCTAATCTGCTATAGAGCTGGTAAGTCCCGCCCCTTCCGCAAACCCCGCTGGACCTCTAGGTTGAAAAATCGTCAATGCAAGTGAACGTGAGAAAATAATTATTTTCTGGTCCCGTTTGAATTTTGCCATGAATGTCAACATATGTTGTCTGTGAATTTTTAATAATTCTATTAAAAAGCTATTTTTCATAATACATTTCACACAATTATACATTTATACCTTTATTATATTATTACTTAGCCTATTATATTTTTTTATAATATTATTAGTAATAATTAAAACAATAATTATTAAAATAATTAATATATATTATTATTAGTAGTATTATTATACTTTATTATATTATTATTTATACCTTTATTTACATTTATACAATTATATTTAACTCTGCTGGCCATTGAGAGGACACTGGTCAAGTCACTGGAAAAGACGCCTAGTTGGAACGACAGGGTCACAGAGCATTTTCTTGAAAAGGAACGTTGGGCAGAATTTACGTATAAATAAATGGACAATTTTTATGATGTAGGCCGAAAATGAGCTTCCCCTCTTTGAAAGACCAGCAGCCACCACTGTGATGCTCATATATAATATATTTAAAGATGTATATTTGCAATGTACTATTGAAAAAGGGAATATATTTCAAATACAATAAAGTATACTTTTTTCATTAGAGATTGTTTATTCTTATCACCACCTTTGAACTGTAAAGTTCTTAACTTTTATTTTCTTTAGTGATTCTGCTTATCATAAAGTGTCTTAAAAAAAAAAAAAAAATCATCACTTAATCTCTTAATTATGTAATTAACTCTAGGGATGTCCCGATACCACTTTTTGCAGAACGAGTCCGATAGCGATACTTTAATTTTTGGCACTCGCCGATACCGATACCGATACCGTGACCGATCCCTGAATTTTCACTGCATTTGTAATTTTTAAATGCACTGTTAGACCTTACCGGGTTTTTTTTACAGTAAAATACTGGCAACACTGTTGCCAGTAATATACTGTTAATTGTACAGTTCTTTACTGTAATCTACAGTTTGTTTCTGTAAAAATGCACTAAATTAAAATTCAAGTTAACTAATTATACTTGCAGAAACCGACTGCCTTAAATTGACCAACTGTCATTTAAATGTATTAACTAAAATTTATAATGCATAAATAACGTGAGCAAAGTATTACTGTGAACTTCTTTCATTTGAGACCACTAAAAAATTATTGCACATAAAGAGTAGTGATGTTACGTTCGTGAACGAATCGTTCTTTTTGAACGAATCCTTTAGGTGAACGAATCGTTCTCGTTCACGTAATCAATTGACTCATATTTCTCGTTCACTGAAATCCCTCCCTCCACAGCAGCGCGGCGCTATTAGCAGCGCATGCGCAGCTCAGTGAACCGGTGTTTTCAACCTGTCAAAGAATGAACCTCGAGCCAATAGCCTTCGAGTATGAGATGTGACGGAGCATGTGATTTGTTGGATGTAGTGAACGAATACGCCCTTCACTGACTGACTGACCGAGTTGCTTTTGAGTAGGTCTGAACGAGAGAGAGATCTTATCGTTTGTGAACGAGTTGAACGAACTGGTATGTCGTTCATGAACGAAAATAACCAGTTGTTTGAACGATAATGATGGCGAACCGATAGAGCTAGGCTTGTGTAGTTAGCATGTTTGCATCAAATAAACAAATTTACACTTTACCATTGTAATGAAAACAGGTTAATAACGCAATATATTGGTTAATATAACAAAGACAAATTAACATCATTTTTTACTTGGTTTGAGTTAAGGGGGGCGCACTTGACTGTTTACTTGATTTAAATTTACACTTCTCCTTACCTGCTTTTCTTATATTTTGGTTGTGTGTTTTAGTCTTAGTTTTGTGGTATTTTGCACTTTGAACAATTTAGGCTACTTGACTACTTGTGTTCATTTTGTATTATCAAAATGAATTCATTACGTTTTATTCATGTATGCACTTCTCTAAAAACTAAAACAAACCAAAAAAATATGACAGTATTATAGGTCTCATAACGTCAGCAAATAGCATTTCAGTTCGGGCTGTGAAGGGGCATGTATTTGGTTGGATCTACTGAACGAATTTGCCTATCACTGCTGAGATCGCTCTGTTTTGAGTCTGAACGAGAGAGAGATCTCGTTCGTGAACGAATTGAACTACTTTCGTTCGTGAATGAGAGTACTGGGTAGATCGGTCATTTAGCATGTGATTTAATCTCATTCAAAGCGCAGTTATAGGTGTGCACATATAATTGTTTATATTCATATTCAACATACAGAACATCAACGTTTAATATAATCCCAGATTTATGAATGTGTATGTCTGTAATTAAAATGTTAATATTATGCAAGAAAACCTTGGTTTGGTCTTCTGAACCACTTATTTAGACTTATGTAAATAAGGCACACATTTTAACAAAGCCAAATCACTTTTTTTTTGTAACAAGTAAATACGTTCATTAAAACATAACATAAAATACACTCTTTTTCGCCACCTGCTGCAGTATATATCTAATATGAAGAAATTATCACTGAACGAATCAGTGAACGAGTCTGAACGAATCATTTTGGTGAACGAACTGAAAATGAACGAGTCTCTGAAAAGAATCAAACTTTCCACCACTAATAAAGAGATTCCACTGGACCAGCAACTATACAGTCACCGCCTGTTAAATAAAGCAACATGCAGCATATCATCAATGTTTGTAGATCTTCTCCTGGACTGAAGCACAGGCTCTACTCTTCTGCACAATGGTGACCCAAAAAATTAATTTTACAGTAAACTACTGGCAACAGTGTTGCCAGTATAAACCTGTTTTATAACTTACAGTTTATTACTGTTAAAATACATTGCGTGGGTGTGTCTTTTTATCTTACACTGTTAACCCTTTCAGCCCCACAGGAAAATCCACACTACAAAGAGTAAAAGTAACATTGAGACAGTGTTGCAGTGAGATAATTAAGAGAATATGTAAGTGATTGTTGAGCATTAGTGATGAACACCTGCTGTTAGAACAGAAAATAGAGAAACACAAGAACTACAACTGACTTCCAGCCATTACACATTATTACACTTATTATTAACCAGTATGACTTTATTTCTGTCATACATCTACAGAAGTTGTTATTAAGATGTTTAATTGAAAATGTTTGGTTTGAAGTTACCATTATAGAGATCAGTGCTTGCTTTAGTTGGGATGCTGACTCTTGACTTTTTAACATTAGTATTTCACTGGCTGAATGATCTGTGTCTTTGCACTTGATGATAAAATCAGTGTATAGCCTGTTCATACATTAAATCTCTTTCATTTTTTAATTCTGTATCAAAAGTGTTATATTACCACCACTGTGAAACCATAGTGATAAATTACAATCATAATTTTTTTTAACACATAATGCACAGCCTAAAAAAGAAACAGAGCTACAATGTCTTTTAGAAACACAGAAATATCAAAAATCTTCATGTCTCTCATCAATGGTGGCAATAATTTATTTGTATTTATTTATTCATGCAGCAGTGCATGCTGGGAGTTTTATACAATCCTGGAACCCAGCATGCATTGCGACATGAAAGTTTTTATTGTCACCATTATTGAGATTCATGTGCTGATTGTTGATGTCTGTGTGTGTCTAAGACAAGAAGGAGTTAAAAAAGTTTTTAAACACTATATTATTTCAATATTCTTCAGAATAACTGATTACAGATTCATTGCTGTATTTCACACTATAGATCAGGGGTGTCCAAACTCAGTCCTGGAGGGCCACTGTCCTGCAGAGTTTAGCTCCAACCCCAATTAAACACACCTGAACCAGATAATCAGACCGTGATTATCTGGTTCAGGTGTGTTTAATTGGGGTTGAAGCTAAACTCTGCAGGACAGTGGCCCTCCAGGACTGAGTATGGACACCCCTGCTATAGATTTACAGATATAATTTATATGAAATACCCATAAATACAAAGCTTAAACACTGGTTAAGATCAGAGAGTCAGACATGTCCAGGATGACTATGTAATCATCTCAACAGTCATAAACACCTCATCATCTTTCTCTTGACTTTTTCTTGCCATAATAAATGTGTTTTATAAACTCATAGTTAAAGCAGTCAGAGAAAAAACTGATATAATAAAGTCAATGGTTCAAGAGCCCAACTAAAACAAATACTGATCTCCATCATGGTGATTATAACTTTATTATTTTCAATAAAACATCAACAATTAAATATCTGTTAATTCTCAAGAATAACTTTTGTACAAAAGAAATAATGTTAAACTGGTTTGTAAACTGGTTTCACACTCAGTGTCGCTGGAAGTCAGTTGTAGTTCTTGTGTTTCTCTTTTTTCTGTTCTTGTTTCTCTGTCCTTCAGTGATTCTGCTTATCAGGTGTTCATCAGTTTCTCAATTCACTCACTTCTTTTCATTCACTCTGTCAAGTGGACTATATTAGTGAACTAATGTAGGCAATAGTGAATGAGGGTATAGGGTGTGATTGGGAAAACAGCCTCTGAGTGTCGACTTTGAGCACTGTTAATTCACAGTACATTCCTGTAGGCTATTTTTGTTATCTACGGTATATTACTGTTTTAATGGAAAATGGTATGATACTGTCTGAATTAGGCCTTTTTTACAGCAAGGGTTAACAGTGTGTATTAGTAGATAAACCAAAAGAATATAAATCATATTAGTTGGCTTAATTTTTTCATCAAATATATATTTATTTCAGTTATTTTCATGCTTAATTAAGCATGCATTGTATGAGCTTCTGTCACTGTTCATTCTATTGCTCTATCATATTTTATCTTTCATTTAATAGCACAGCACATATTTAGAGCTGCTTCAGCAGGGCTCAGTGCTGAGGATCGGGTCAGCGGTTCAAATGTTTGTCAAAACCAGTGAAATATTAATTATTTAATCCAATTTTGATACTAAAACAAATTACCAGCCTAATTAATGTGAATTTAAAACAAGTAAGCAGTCATAACAAAATAAGAACCCAGCAAACACATTTACGTTGTGGCAACGTCTCTGGCACGTTGCATTTCTGCTATGGCAACGTCGCTGTCTACGTGCTCGCAACATTGTAACAACGTAGAATTGTAAGACGTGACAGGGCTGTAGCAACGTTGTTGCGCGACATTCAGCAACTGAGAGACGACGTTCTGACAATATGGTGCATTTTGTTAGATAATTATATACTTTTATCTTTTATTGTTTATCTATATTTTTATTTAATAGGGCTATCAACTCCTGCAAGTGTAGCCTACACTATGAAGAGTAAAAATGACAGAAAGTTTAGTTAATTAAACTTTATTAAAACTGCATTTAATCAAATTGCACTTCCAAAAGTCATACATTTGTGAAAAAAAAATATATATATAAAAAAATAAAAAAAATAAACGAATATACAAATTTATTTTAAGTATAATAAATAAAACATAAAAAGCAAAGGCAGATCAGAACATTTAATGAACAAAACCGGGTCTGTGGCAGACAGTAGCCGAAAGCAGGTGTCACCGGGGAAACATCCACAAATCCAGAGGAGCAAAGAAACGAATGAGACTTAATAGCGGAAAAATCAAATGACAAACTAAACAGTGCGAGCGAGGCTACAATCACATTAGAAATTAAAGCTGTAGGTTGTGTTTGATAGCTGAGGTAGGCTAAACGCAATACTCACGTATCCTTGCTCGATGATGAATGAGAACACAATGAGCCCAACAACAGGTGGTTGGAATTAAAAAGTCTGATTTTCCCGCTTCAGGGCAGTGACGAGTACATTATGTAGTCCAGTGGTTGTCCTGACAACCTAGGCACAACCTTAATCAATGGCCCTGAACGGTGGTTTAATGTCAACATTGTGACAACGCTGTAACAACCTTCACTACACAACGTAGTTATAGCAACCTTTTGGCCACGTTGTTAAAACGTTGTTAGAAGGTTGGCTACGTTGCGCCAACGTTCTGTGTTTGCTGGGAACAAACAATCGATATTACTGTGTAAATTATATATAGATGGATATTTTTGTAAAGTTGAAAAGGGTAGCCTATTTAGTCGAGAGCAGTGAGTATTTCTTTGTCCTTTGTTTGATTAACATTAAAACACAGAAGCAGGTTTATCAAACTGCTCCTTTAAGACCGAACGCATGGACTGCATTTGAATATACTATGTTCATTTGAGATATAACCGACTTTGTTTACTATAGGATACTCGCCAAGATGGGCGTTTTTACATAATTTTGTGTGAATTTGTCCGTACAAGCGCAAGACGTGAAAGACAATTTAATTCAGTATTCGCGCGCTGAGACGCTGGTTTGCGTTTTCATCCAAATAACATGTGCTGAGAGAACGATCAGCAATCAAGAGCATTCAACAGAAATGCGCTCGCTCGCTCTCTCTCTATTCAGTTAACGTTAATAATAAGCTACATGCCTTGTTTTATTTTCTTTGACATTGACATCCGACTGAACAAACTTTCCACTGATGTCTGTTTAAAGGGATGTGCTCGACCAGCTCGCGCGTCTATGCCTCATTTCACCTCGACAAAGCACTCGCTGTGGCCAGTTTCATTTTGCAAATGGTATCGGTGCGTGGTATCGGCGAATTTTTATGAGTACGAGTATATGAGGACAGTATCGGCCCGATCCCTGATGCCAGTATCGGGACATCCTTAATTAACTCTAACACTGCTTCAGAGTGTTTTTAACACTGCTGGTGGTTCATTTCACTCTCTATGCCCAGTCAACACGTTGATCTCACAGTGATCTCTCCATATGACCACAATGTGAGTTCACAGTGAGCTAAAAGTGTAACCTCACAGCGCACTCGCTGTGTGCTCATTTTATGGCCACAATATGAGGTCACCCCAGCTATAAATGTTATTGGATTTGAACATTTTAGTTGAAAATGAAAATTAGGTTGACGTCTAAACATTTGATGTCAGGCTCCAACTTTGATGTCAGGCTCCAACTCCACAAACAGCATTACCAGCTTCACTTATTACTAACCAGACTGACTTTATTTCTGTCAGACGTCTACAGAAGTTTTTATTGAGAATTAACAGAGGTTTAACTCTAATGTGTTTCATTTGAAGTCACCATAACAGTGAATAGTGTTTCCATTAGTTGGGCTCTTAACTCTTACTATATCTTTTGTTTTTTTTGGCAGCTGTGACAGTTTGTTTGTCAAACACATTTGCAGCAGCAAAGAAAGCTAAAGTGAAACGAGATCAGGTGATGATGGTTACCTGTTGATGGTTTTATAATCATCATGAAGTAACCTGTTTCACTGAGGTAATTTGAATCTAACAACTGTGTTGTACCAGGGCTGCCAACTCTCACGCATTCAGCGTGAGACTCACGCAATTGACCAAATTCTCACGCTCTCACGCCACACCCCCATATTCTCACGCAGACTCGTGCAGCAGTGAGGGGAAAAAAAAAAATCGCGCCGCATTATCTCGCAAACCAACGCGCAGAGAGACCAGACATACAGTGTAGTGAGTTTTTTGCACACTATTTATTCCTGTAAACTGTGTAGTCAGCCGTTCTCCATCCCATCTGCATCGTGTGAATTGTGAACGCAGGCAGGTCAGTGAATTACAGGGCACTCCGTGTCTCCGTCCAGTTTAGGCTAGTAACTAATACCTTATGCTGTTATATAGCCTAGTTATATAGAATTAAGTTAGCATTAGCAGAGTTGTTTGTTTTGCAGCACTGAGCAGTTATTTTAAATAACTTTATCATAAAAACAGTACAAAAGCATTTCAAATACAAATATCTGGACATGCCTGCCCTACACTGTAAAAAATGTTACTGCTATTTACTTAAAAAATGATGGTAACAATATTACACATAATATTTTTGAGTAGTTAAAGCTTGATTTCATTCATGGAGTCTACCTGAATAAATCATGTAAAATGCCCTAATTTATTAAGTCTATGACATAATGAATTAAAAATTTTTAGTGAAACGTGCTTTTTTATTTGAAGTATTTTTATTCTCAAAATTGTGTGAAGTCAAGTGAATGGATATGACATGGTTATATTTAACTTTGAGATGTATTGTTTTATAAAAAGACTATATGCTGCTATGACAGTACAGATTCAAACATGTTACTGCACTATCATTAGCAGAGTTATTGCGACATGTATAAAACAATATGCTTCAGAATAAAAAAAAAATGCAGTTATTCCACATAATAACATAAATGAGCTAATTCTCTTAAAATAACTAGGTAGCCCCTTTTCCTTAATTTTGAGGTTTATCAGTTCCTCAATTCAAGCTTTAAAATTGTGTATGTTTCCTTAAAAAAAAAAGTAAAATGCATAGTTATTAGTGAAATGTTCTCAATATTTTCAATAAAACACTGAACCACAATTTTCTTAACAAAATCTACATAATATTTTTAATGATCACCTTAATTTTTGTAATGAAAATGACAAGACTCATGATTATTTTTTTTACAGTGTAGCCTATAGTTAATGTTAATTATTGTTTTCTAAGAACAGAATGTCAAGTCAACGACATCCCATATTAAAATGATTTTATTTATATCAATCACAACTCATCAATCATGTCAAGATATTTGACTGGTGGTGTCAGTATAGATAAATTTGAATTTTTTTGTTATAGGATGTTATCTAAAGTGTCAGGGACAGGCAAGAAAAGAACGCTTGTAGTTTATCAGCCCTCCAAGAAGTCCTGTGACCCTGAGAAGCAGCAGGAAAAGACACAGAAGGAACATGAAAGTCTATCTGAGACTTTAGAGCAGGAGACAGATGAGCCCTCAGATAAAGAAGAGAGACCAACAGGCCAAAAGATTAAAGCCCAGAGCGGAGCTGCGTCCTATCGGTGCTCCTTTAAAAATGAATGGTCAGAAAAATGGCCATTCATAACAAAGGGGACACTAAGTACACATTATTGGTGCTCTGTATGTAGGATAGAAAATGCTTACAATAGAGCACAAGTTAATCTGTGAAATGTTTGTGAAAATTAAATGTAATGTAAATCTCCCAAGAAATTCTGTACAGATACCAAATACTTTGACAATCAATATATACTTAATACACTAATGCAAGGATTTTTTTTTTGTATTTTTTCCACACCAAGCCACGCCCCTACTTAAGCCCCTCCCCATTTACCCAAGCCCCGCCCCCCACAATCTCACTCTAAGCTGAACTCAAAAGTTGGCAGCCCTGGTTGTACCAATAATATATTCTCATCACAAACCCTGTGTTACTGCAGCGTGAGGTCCAACAATATTATAACAATCAATTAGGAGATTTTAATGAACTTTGTCATCAAAGTGTTGACTGGGTAGAGAACGTTAGAAAATAAGCCAATAGAAACATAGTGTGTAACATTACCAGGTGAGATGGTCACTGGTGTGACAGTTGTAGGGCTGGTGTTAACGCTGCCAGTGTCTGAAAGTTTGGATTAATAGTGATTAATGAACAGAGACACAAATATCATGAGTGTGTAGAAAGAGCTCATGTGAATATAATTACCTGCACAGTATGCAAAACTGCAGTCAGTTGGTCTAACCAGCTCATAGACATAATAATTGCCTGGACAGGCTTTGACTTTAATGGGAAAAGACCCGAAATAGCAGCAGTAACTCATGTGACCAGTCCAGTGACCGCAGACATCTCGAGTGACGACTCCATCTGTTACTGTTGGGTGTCCACCACGGATCCACAGTGGGACATAAGTGCCACAGCTGGACTGAGCAACACACGTGTCTGGGATATGAGCGCTAGTGTTGTTAATGAAGAGACGATACCAGCCGCTCCAGGAGACAGACGTGTCACACATTATGACTGAAGAATGAGTATTATTGATGGATCTCCATGTATTGTCCAGCACAGTGTAGGTGTAGCAGGGGTCTGCAGAGAGATTAACTTATGAAAACACCAATATGAAGCCATAGTTTAAATATAAATGTTCATGAAAACACATGGTATATACTGTATTATACACTGTAAAACCTAACAGTAATATTAACTAAATACAATTGAGTTCACACCACTCAAATATTACCGAAACTTGAATGACTGACACAGAACTCAAACTGAATGAATTATAGAACATTTCTAGATCCCAGAATGATAATTGTATAATTAAGTGATTAATTAAGTGATGATTGAGCATTAGTGATGAGCACCTGCTGTTAACAAGCAGAATCACTGAAGGAAAGAGAAACACAAGAACTACAACTGACTTCCAACCACAGCAAAATCAACGGGAGATAAAAGAAGACATTAAATATCTCAAGATCTCAGCAGAGGAGGATTAAACAACTCCACAAACAACATTACAAGCTTCACTTATTATTAACCACTTTGACTTTATTACTGCCATTCGTCTACAGAAGTTCTTATTAGAATTAACAAAGGTTTAGAAGGTGATGATTTGAGTTTCATTTAAGGTCACCATGATGGAGATCAGCGTTTGCTTTAGTTGGGCTCTTGACCCTTGACTTTTGTACTTAAAATTTTCTTTAGCTGCTATAATTGAGTGTTTATAAAACATATTCGTTATGGCACAAAAGGCAAGGAAAAGTCTGATCGGGTGTTGATGGAGAAGGACTGATCATCATTTAGTGAATTGGTTCACTGATTTCATTCAGAGTCTGATCTCTGATTAAAAGGGTAACTTATTACTTTTACTCAAAACTGTGATTCTACAGCATAAGAGCTAGCCATGTTGTGTCCATCAGATAATATGAAGGACTTTACAAAGAGTTGTGCACAAAAAGTTTCACAGAAAAGGTATTGCATTACTAGGACTCACACAGACATCAAGAATCAGCATATGAATCTCAACAATGGTGACCATTAAAAAATTATTCATTCTGCAATGCATGCTGGGTACTAGCATAATACAAAACTTATCCATGGCTCCCAGCATGCATTGTGGCATAAATCATTTTTTAATGGTCACCATTGTTGAGTTTCATATGCTGATTCTTGATTACAGTGTAAGTCAGCATGATACCATAGAGATTTTTAATCCTCTGGGCTTCTTCGCCCGAAAACGTTTTTAACTGAACGTTTCGACTTGTTTAATTTTTTTGCTTCATCGGATGGGGGTGAAACTTGGTGACTTTTGTTTTATTATCTATATGAACACACAAAAAAATCAAGGAGATGATACTGATATGTTAAAGGGTCGTAAAAAAAAAAGTCACACTTAGCTTCCTTCCGCCCGAAAATGACCGACATAGGAAATGAATGGGAAATACGAAAAAATAGGAAAATTCAGAGAAACTTTTGGTGGTACAGGCTACAGATCAGCCACTGTGCTGAAAAAAAGTGTACAGCAATGAAGGGGTGAGTGCAAATAAGACACCCTCCCACCCCCCACCCCCCCCCCCCCCACACACACACACACACACACACACACACACACACACAAACACACACACACACACACACAGAGAAATGAACTGGTAAGACTGAAAAAGCAAGTTTTGCCCCAAACTATATAAAAATTATATAATCATAATAACTCCAAAACTATAGCAAGGAGAGTCAAAAGGTAGGTATCGTTTGAAAGAACTCTTTTTACATTTTTTGAAAATATAAATTACATTACATTTGGACATTGTCCTGCCAAGAAACAGCGGATAAAAGACAATATATATATATATAATTTTTATTATGATTTTGCATATCTTTCTTATTTGTCATGGAATAACTCAGGAAGAAAATAACGTAGGAGGAAAATTCTTTTTTAGTGAAGTCCCCCTACATGTTAGCTGCATCTGGATAAAATAATAATAATTTTTGGATAAAGGAATCAAAAGTTACAGCATTTGGAAAAGAGAAAAAGCAAACGCTAACCACCATCATGGTGACTTTAAAATACAACTATTGATTTCATTCAAATGGAAATGAAATAAAGTCAGTCTGGTTAGTAATAAGTGAAGCTTGTAATGCTGTTTGTGGAGTTGTTTAATCCTCCTCTGCTGAGATCTTCACAGATTTAATGTCTTCTTTTCTCTTCAGTTGATTTCATCTGAGGCTGAGGCTGAAGTCAGTTGTAGTTCTTGTGTTTCTCTTTCCTTCAGTGATTCTGCTTGTTAACAGCAGGTGTTCATAATTAATGCTCAATCATCACTTAATTATCTCATTAACTTCAACACTGCTTTAACTCTGTAGTGTGCACACATATGAACACTGAGCAGTGTTAATTTAACATGGGCGTTTTTCTGTGTACTATTACATAAATCTTACCCGTTTCATTTACATATGACTGACAAATATAAATCACATTCAGTTTATTAATATAATTACATAAATCTTATCTGTTTCATTTATATATGACTTAACAATATGAATCACATTCAGATTATTGATTGGTTTATGTTAAAACTATGTAATCCAAATGCATGGAAATTTTGTATGCAATTCAAATACATAAATCTTATTTTTAGACACAATTATTTTTTTTTGAGTGTATGAGAGATTAATGAGAGATGTGATGCGATCTGGGAAAACCCACCACATGGTGAAATTTTACCTATTACAGGTTTTGATATCATATGGATGCTGGTATCCCTGTGGGCATTTGATGTCAATTTGACATCAAATTGATGTCAAAATTACATCAAGAAATGGCTGCTATAACTGTGTGTTTATAAGACACAATTGTTGTAGCTATAAAAGCAATGAGATCAGGAGATGTTGGCTTTTCATTGATGATGAAGGTGATATCATCATGTATATGCCTGAATCCCTGATCTTATTCAGTGTCTAATGTTCTGATTATATAGAACTTGTGGTTTTAAAACTGTTTTATTCATAATAGAAGTCATTTGATTCCATGTTCTTTATCAAATAATATACTTGGTTTTTAAAAACTATTTAGTGCACAAAACCCTGTCATCTATGGCATTACTTAGACGCACACAGACATCAAGAAACAGCGTATGAATCTCAACAATGGTGACAATCAAACAAAATATCCAGATAATCAGATCAACTCCAGGTGCATCATTTATTAAAGCTGCAATGCATGCTGGGAGATATGGGTGAGTTTTGATTGGTGGTACCCAGCATGCACTGCAGCAAGAAGCATTTCATTGTCACCATTGTTGAGAGTCATACACTGATTCTTGATGGCTAAGTAATAATGTAGAGGAAAATGTTTAATGCACTAAATGTTTTTAGAATCATTTATATTATTTGATAAGCAACATTGCTCTCATGCTGTAAAATGTAATGGATTCTATTATAATAAAACATAAAAACCACAAGTCCTATATAATCAAAGCATTAGACACGGAACATGATCAGTGATTCACGCATTTACAAGATGATATCGTCATTATCAATAAACAGACTGATGACTTTTTTTAGCTACAACACATGTGCTTTATATAAACACACAATTATAGCAGCCAGAGAAAATTTTATATTAAAGAGTCAAGGGTCAAGAGCAAAACTAAAGCAAACGCTAACCACCATCATGGTGACTTTAAAATACAAAATTTAAATGATTTCATTAAAATTGAAATTAAATAAAGTAAATCTGGTTAGTTTAAGTGAAGCTGGTAATAAGTGTACGGCCATGCGTTTCACCTTTTTGTTTGGCAAAATGACATCAGCAGAGGTCAAACTCTTGACGTCAAATTGACGTAATTTGACCCCGCTGGGATCAAGCCCTTTCCAAATCTGTTTTTATTTTTATCATAGCTTGTTGGTAGCAGAAGTTATGTTTATCTGAAGTCGGCCGATCTCTATGATTTTCTGGAACGGAATTTTGAGAAAAACAGGTTTAAATAACTGTCACCGTTGAGACGCGTCCATCTCGCGATTGTTATGAAACTGCGTGACGTTATAGTTTAAACAGGATTGGCGCGAAATGCGCTCTATACACATTCACTGTACATGTATGTGGTTTATTTTAAAGGTAAACTATCTTTGTAGTGTTACGAGACGGACAGGTGTATGGGATATACGGCGATTGTTTTGTTTTTTTCACCTCTGCCGGGCGTTAATGGTCGCATAGAATGCATTAGAGAAAGAGAGTTTTTTCAGCTTGACACTATAAATCGCTGTTTTTCTGCACTAAACAAGGGAATTTTGCCAAGATATTTTCAGAGATAAGAGAAAAGATGTTATGGAATAATAATTTAATGGAAAAAAAAAATTGACAAAAAACTTACATTCAAACTATTTTGGAATTTACTGAAAACGGCCCAGCGCGACATCCGACGGGTTTTCCCAGATCGCATCACAGATGAATGAGAGATGAATAAGAGATGAATGAGGGATGAATAAGAGATGAATGAGGGATGAATAAGAGATGAATGAGAGATGAATGAGAGATGTATGAGAGATGAATGAGAGATGAATGAGGGATGAATGAGAGATGAAAGAGAGAAAAATGAGGGATGAATGAGAGATGAAAGAGATGAATGAGAGATAAATGAGGGATGAATGAGAGATGAAAGAGATGAATGAGGGATGAATGAGGGATGAATGAGAGATGAAAGAGATGAATGAGGGATGAATGAGAGATGAATGAGAGATGTATGAGAGATGAATGAGGGATGAATGAGGGATGAATGAGGGATGAATGAGGGATGAATGAGAGATGAATGAGAGATGAATGAGAGATGTATGAGAGATGAATGAGAGATGAATGAGAGATGAATGAGGGATGAATGAGGGATGAATGAGAGATGAATGAGAGATGTATGAGAGATGAATGAGAGATGAATGAGAGATGTATGAGAGATGAATGAGAGATGAATGAGGGATGAATGAGAGATGAAAGAGATGAATGAGAGATGAATGAGGGATGAATGAGAGATGAAAGAGATGAATGAGGGATGAATGAGAGATGAAAGAGATGAATGAGGGATGAATGAGAGATGAATGAGGGATGAATGAGGGATGAATGAGGGATGAATGAGAGATGAATGAGAGATGTATGAGAGATGAATGAGAGATGAATGAGGGATGAATGAGAGATGAAAGAGAGAATAATGAGGGATGAATATATATATATATATATATATATATATATATATATATATATATATATATATATATATTACACACACACTGAATTAAAATCAGAATTTATTAAATCCTTTTCATTTTCACATTTTCCAACATTTCATTTTAAACTCAATGTCTAACTGTGACATATAAATTATTATCATCCGAGCAAATCTCATTTGCCTGAAAGTCCATTTCATCTCCTTTCACCTCGACAACGGTTACTTCTATGCCTGCTTCTGATATTTTCTGAAGGACCTCCTCGGTTGAAAGTCCTGTAAGAACCATGAGTAACCGTGCTATGACTTCTTCTCCACCGATGGCCAAAAGAAAGAAAGACCGCGAACTGGACATTCTTTTAAATGGAGATTCAAGCAGCCAATCAGGGCTGGCTCCACATACACTCTCTTAGA
This sequence comes from Scardinius erythrophthalmus, assembly GCF_964197995.2. Lineage (NCBI taxonomy): Eukaryota > Metazoa > Chordata > Actinopteri > Cypriniformes > Leuciscidae > Scardinius > Scardinius erythrophthalmus. The sequence goes on from NW_028296140.1 coordinate 18,547, forward strand.
AAATAAAGTACATAATTGTACCTTTAGGGGTACAATGGCTTGTCACTGGGGCTGTACCCTCAAGGGTTCAATATTGTACCTTAACCTTTAAAAGAAACGGTACATATATGTAACTTTTAATGCTTTTTGATCCTCAAAAAGTTACATATATGTACCTTGAGGTCCAACAGCAAAAACTCCCGTGTTAATTGAACTCTCCTGGGAGTTTATATGACTCCAGACTCAAGAGTGTTGAAGTTAATGATATAATTAAGTGATTCATTGAGTGATGATTGAGCATTATTGAAGACACCTGATGTTAACAAGCAGAATCACTGAAGGAGAAAATTTAATTTGTTAAGACACCGTTATGGAGATCAGTGTTTGCTTTAGTTAGGCTCTTGACCCTTACGTCATTAACTTCAGAATTTGTTTGGTTGCTGTATCTGAGTTATAACTGCCAGATGAACAGGTGGTGATCAGGTGGTGTTTGTTATGTTTTGACATAATCATAATTTAACCTGAATCACTGACCTCATTTAGAATCTAATCTCAGACTTAAATGTATATTGTTGATTTCAGCATCACTGTGATTCTACAGCAAACGATTTTCAGCATTTTCAATATAATCCAAAAATTCTTAAAAGTTATTCTGATCAAAAGACATTGAAAATTACTTTATGAAGAAACACTGACATCAATAATCAGCCTGTGAATCTCAACAATGGTGACAATAATAAAGCATATTGCAGTGCATCCTGGGTGCCACCAATCAAAACTCATCCATGGCTCCCATCATGCATTGCGGTATGAATAAATTATTATCTGAATTGTCTTAGTAATTTCCTTTCCCTAATTTAATATTCTGTTTGTCACCATTGTTGAGATTCATACACTGATTCTTGATGTATGTGTGTGCCTAAAAAAAATATTTGTTTTATCAGAACAACTTTTAAGAAATCCTTTAGATTATTTCAAAAATTCTGGATCTTATGCTGTGGAATCACAGTGATGCTGTAATCAACAATATTTAAGTCAGAGATTAGACTTTAAATGAGTTCAGTGATTCAGGTCAAATTACGATTAAGTCAAAACATAACCAACACCACCTGATCAACTTATCTCTTTGTTCATCTATCCATTATAACTCAGATACAACAGCCAAACAAAACCTAATGTTAACAGTTTAAGGGTCAATAGCCCAACTAAAGCAAACACTGATCACCATAACGGTGTCTTAAAAATATATTTTCTTCTTCAGTGATTCTGCTTGTTAACATCAGGTGTCTTCAATAATGCTCAATCATCACTCATTGAATCACTTAATTAGCTCATTAACTTTAGCACTCTTGATTGTTAATTTAACACTCATATTTTAACACATTAACACTCTTGAGTCTGGAGAGATGATGAATGAGGGATGAATGAGAGATGAATGAGAGATGAAAGAGAGAAGAATGAGGGATGAATGAGAGATGAAAGAGGGATGAATGAGGGATGAACAAGAGATGAATGAGGGATGAATGAGAGATGAATGAGGGATGAATAAGAGATGAATGAGGGATGAATAAGAGATGAATAAGAGATGAATGAGAGATGAATGAGAGATGTATGAGAGATTAATGAGAGATGAATGAGGGATGAATGAGAGATGAATGAGAGATGAATGAGAGATGTATGAGGGATGAATGAGGGATGAATGAGAGATGTATGAGGGATGAATGAGAGATGTATGAGGGATGAATGAGAGATGACTGAGAGATGTATGAGGGATGAATGAGAGATGAATGAGAGATGAATGAGGGATGAATAAGAGATGAATGAGAGATGAATGAGAGATGAATGAGAGATGTATGAGGGATGAATGAGGGATGAATGAGAGATGAATAAGAGATGAATGAGAGATGAATGAGGGATGAATGAGAGATTAATGAGAGATGAATGAGAGATGAATGAGAGATGAATGAGAGATGTATGAGGGATGAATGAGGGATGAATGAGAGATGTATGAGAGATGAATGAGAGATGAATGAGAGATGTATGAGGGATGAATGAGAGATGAATGAGGGATGAATAAGAGATGAATGAGAGATGAATGAGGGATGAATGAGAGATTAATGAGAGATGAATGAGAGATGAATGAGGGATGAATGAGAGATGAATGAGGGATGAATAAGAGATGAATAAGAGATGAATGAGAGATGAATGAGAGATGAATGAGAGATGTATGAGGGATGAATGAGAGATGAATGAGGGATGAATAAGAGATGATGATGATGATGATGATGATGATGATGATAGCTTTATTGAATGAGAGATGAATGAGAGATGTATGAGAGATTAATGAGAGATGAATGAGGGATGAATGAGAGATGAATGAGAGATGAAAGAGAGAAGAATGAGGGATGAATGAGAGATGAAAGAGGGATGAATGAGGGATGAACAAGAGATGAATGAGGGATGAATGAGAGATGAATGAGGGATGAATAAGAGATGAATGAGGGATGAATAAGAGATGAATAAGAGATGAATGAGAGATGAATGAGAGATGTATGAGAGATTAATGAGAGATGAATGAGGGATGAATGAGAGATGAATGAGAGATGAATGAGAGATGAATGAGAGATGTATGAGGGATGAATGAGAGATGAATAAGATATGTATGAGGGATGAATGAGAGATGTATGAGGGATGAATGAGAGATGAATGAGAGATGAATGAGAGATGAATGAGAGATGTATGAGGGATGAATGAGGGATGAATGAGAGATGTATGAGAGATGAATGAGATATTAATGAGAGATGAATGAGAGATGAATGAGAGATGAATGAGAGATGAATGAGGGATGAATAAGAGATGAATGAGAGATGAATGAGAGATGTATGAGAGATGAATGAGAGATGAATGAGGGATGAATGAGAGATGAATGAGAGATGTATGAGGGATGAATAAGAGATTAATGAGAGATGAATGAGAGATGTATGAGAGATGAATGAGAGATTAATGAGAGATGAATGAGAGATGTATGAGGGATGGATGAGAGATTAATGAGAGATGTATGAGGGATGAATAAGAGATGAATGAGAGATGAATGAGGGATGAATAAGAGATGAATGAGAGATGAATGAGAGATGTATGAGAGATTAATGAGAGATGAATGAGGGATGAATAAGAGATGAATGAGAGATGAATGAGAGATGAATGAGAGATGTATGAGGGATGAATGAGAGATGAATGAGGGATGAATAAGAGATGATGATGATGATGATGATGATGATGATGATGATGATGATGATGATAGCTTTATTGAATGAGAGATGAATGAGAGATGTATGAGAGATTAATGAGAGATGAATGAGGGATGAATGAGAGATGAATGAGAGATGAATGAGAGATGAATGAGGGATGAATGAGAGATGAATGAGGGATGAATGAGGGATGAATGAGAGATGAATGAGGGATGAATGAGGGATGAAGCAGAGATGAACGAGAGATGAATGAGGGATGAATGAGGGATGAATGAAGGATGAACCAGAGATGAACGAGAGATGAATGAGAGATGAATGAAAGAAGCTGATCAACAGGCTCGCTCTAAATGAAGCAGAATTTCTATATTTTATAGTTCTTCATCAGTAAAAACACAAGGCCTGTTTCTGACTATGAATTGTGGGATATTCAGAACTACTGCACAGTGAAGACAGCCAGACACTCCTGTGAGAACAATCTACAGGTTTCATACATTTCTATAAATACATTTCCAGGACTTTTGAGGCAAATATTAAAGGCACAATATGTATTTTTTTTGCTTTAAAAATATAAAAAATCACTATATCTATGTTATATATTTTTTAAAGTTGTGTATTTACATTATCCCGACAGTTCCAATTAACTTCTAAATCCAGAGAAATTAATATTTTAATTCGAAGACACGGACCGTGTCTTTATTTCCGTTTTGTCGCCGTCAATGCCGTCATATCCGTGTTGTCTCTGGTTTCCGCTCGTGCTGCCATGGCAACCAGAGCTATGACCCAGAGCCCTCTGATAGTAACCAAACAGACGCAGACAACTGTGTAGTTCGCAATGTCTATCTGCACGCTGTTGTTGTTTCGTTCAAACATTATGGACCATGGCAAGCAGACTTTGGATAAAAAAGGACAACTAAACCGAGAATCAATATCAGCGCGGTGTTTTCGAGATGCCGAGAGCTCCCATAGACAGTAGCTGCTATATAAACGAGAGCTCCACATCCGAGCCTTCGACCGCTCCTACATGTACTTTATTAAACAGGTGAGCACATTTACATAAAACTAATCAATATTATATAGTTTAACAATGATAAAATGTTAGAATATGATCTGTATGTTATTCTAATGTTGATGTAGCTTACTGCTAGTCTCATACAGACAAACTAACACATACATTTCAACACATTCAAATGCAGTTTAGTGTGATAGTGTAATGTTAGACCAAGTGAAACAGCGCTGCGTTACCTCACAAGTTTAATTTGTCTAGTAAACGGACCTGTGAGTAGTAATTCTGCGTGTAGTTCGGTAGAATGAAATGTCCATATTCCTTTTATATCCGCGGGACTCGCATCGCGTGTGGAGCTGATAGCTGTCTCTTAGCAATCCCGAACTGCTTCATATCACAGTCATGATAAAAGCATCGATATATTCAGTCATCCATGAACATTATTAGATCGGCCGGCTTGACGTTGACGACAACATCCATAATTCTTAGCATGTGTTGCGTCATCAAACTACGCCTTTGTTATTGTAAATAGGTTAGCGACCCCTAGTGGCGAAAAATTCCATATTGTGCCTTTAATAACCTAACCCTAATTCACCACAGCATATCTTGATTAAAAATGAATGATAACCCAGGCTCTTGACAATTGTTAAGTTACTTTTTTTTTCAGCCATTTTAGAAGTTTTCAGAAAACATTTCTACATTAGTAAATCAGATCAACAAGGCAGCTTTAATGTCACACAACTGCTTTTTCTGTAACTGATGACTTACAGAATTGAAGCATTATTGAGAAGTATTAAACTCAGCTGAAACTATAAAGATTGATTGTAACATTGCTGTGTTTCAGAGGCTGAATGATGATATCAGAGAATGTAGAAATAACACTGTCATTGCTTACTTTATTTAAAACTTGCTTAGTGTCTTTTATACACTCACACACATCAACATTCGGCATATGAAACAAAACAATGGTGACGTTTTCTGAAAACTCCTGCAAAGACTGAAACAAAAGAGACTTAAACATCAAGAGTCACGGGCACAACTAAAGTAAACACTGATGGAGATCAATGGTGACGTCAAACGAAACAAGCATTCATCAACATCTAAACCTCTGTTAATTCTCAATAAGATCTTCTGTAGACGTGTGACAGAAATAAAGTCAGTCTGGTTAGTAATAAGTGAAGCTGGTAATGCTGTTTGTGGAGTTGTTTAATCAGGTCTTCAGAGAGTTAATGTCTTTTATCTTCAGTTCATCTAAGGCTGTGTCTGAATAAAGTTGTAGTTTGTGTTAAATTGTAGAAATTTGTAGTAATTTCTCTCTCTTTTTCTCTTTCTCTTGTTCACAGCAGGAGTTTGAATGATTGAAAGAATGTTTCAGGAACATCACACTAACCTTTATATAACATTTTGGACATTTGATAAACGTATAAATTAAAAATAAATTTATGTTCCCAGAACCAACACTGAATATTTGGAGAACGTTCTTGTAACTAAAACTCTGTTTGCTGGGAAGATTTGTGGTTTATTATAAAATAAACATGTATTTAAATAACGCTGACACACGAGCAAGACATACAATAATGACCCTGAGAAATCACTGTATGGATTAAAAAATCAATATGTTGCTACTGTATTTTCTACAGTAAAGTACTGGCAACAACAGCTGACATTTTTAAAGGGATACTTCACCTCTGGGAAGTTGAATGTGTATTTAAAATAGGTCATTTAAGTAGAAGAAATGTGAAGAAAGTTTTGAATTTGGAGCTTTCTAGACTGAGAAAAGCCAGAAAATGTATTTTTGGCTTATGTGGATGAAAGACAACAACTCCCAGAATGCACTTGCTTCGCTGCCTTAGGAGGCCACGCCTACCGGTAAGAGTGCGCAGTTGTTGAAAACAACAAAGCTAGCCTACGTGATGAGTTTGCGAGGGATTTAGAGATCGTCCAAAATGTCCGGGATTCGGCTTTTGCGTTCTACAGTCGCCATTCATCATGTTTACTGTGGCGAGCAGGACGAGGCTGACGGCCGCGGGAGAACAGCGCGAGGCCGGTGGCGTCATTACTGAGACGCGCCGGGTCTCGCATCTCTCACGGAGGAGCGGGAATTTTCCTTAGCAATGGTAAAACGCACATCAACCGATCACTTGTTTAGCGTTCATGTAAATACTACATTCAAATTCACCAATCGGAATGAATTCAGTTAGATTGAAAGGTGTGCATGTAAACAAGGAATGGCGACCGCAGAAAGCAAAAGCTGAATCCCGGACATTTTGAACGATCAAGTCCGGGAAAAGGAGGATGGTTACTTACTCAGCTTTCTCCAACTATTCAGCTTTCTCCACAGAACAAGAGCTTGCTAGCTTAGCTTCCAAAGAAAGGCTGACTGTGTGTACATTCTGACTGAGTGAGATCCCACCCTGTATGGGCGGGTTGAAAACATGCGGAACAACGCCATCTACTGGCTGTAGTCTTTAGCCTCTGTCCAGAAAATCCTCCGACGACGCAAAATGACGATTTTTGCGTCATCGGAGGATTTTTTCCAGACAAAAAATACATAAATCTCTTGTCTCAGAGTCATATGAGGGTGGAAAGCATGGTAATTCGAAAATACTACAGGTTTTCTACTAATACAAAGCTTAATGCTAAATCCTGAAGTAACCCTTTAATTATAGTGGTGCAGTAAATATTTCATTCTTCTGACACACACACACACACACACACACACACACACACACACACACACACATACACACACACACACATCTATCCAATGATACAGAGCAGCGTTTCCTAAAAGCATCGTAAGCCTAAGTTGATCATAGAGACCATTGGTGTTGTTCGATGCTTCTGGGAAATGCAGCCCTGATCTGTAGCCTACATACATTAGAGAACATTAGAAAATAAGCCAATAGAGACACAGTGTGTAACATTACCAGGTGAGATGGTCACTGGTGTGACAGTTGTAGGGCTGGTGTTAATGCTGCCAGTGTCTGAAAGTTTGGATGAATAGTGATTAATGAACAGAGACACAAATATCATGAGTGTGTAGAAAGAGCTCATGTGAATATAATTACCTGTACAGTATGCTGAATTACACACAGGTGGAATAACCAGCTCATAGACATAATAATTGCCTGGACAGGCTTTGACTTTAATGGGAAAAGACCCGAAATAGCAGCAGTAACTGTTCCAGTGACCGCAGACATCTCGAGTGACGACTCCATCTGTTACTGTTGGGTGTCCACCACGGATCCACAGTGTGATATCAGTGCCACAGCTGAACTTAGCAACACATGTGTCTGGGATATGAGCGCTCAGGCCGTTAATTAAGAGACGATACCAGCCGCTCCAGGAGACAGACGTGTCACAGTTTCTGACTGAAGCATATGTATTACTGATGGATCTCCATGGATTGTCCAGCACAGTGTAATTGTAGCAGGGGTCTGAGGAGAGATAAACTGTTATGAAAATATATTAAGAAATTAACAAGTTTCTGAAAAATAGGTTTTATAAGAAAATGTACCCAAAAGTGCAGCTTTAGACATTACTTTTTCTTCTTCTTCTTTTGCTCATTCGGAGCGATTCATTTCTATCCACAATATTTTTTCAAAAGCATTTATAGGATTATTTAAAGGGACAATAAGTAGCTTTTTAGGTATTTTATTATCTAAAATCAATATTTTTATTCATAAATATGCCCTCAATGGTGTACAAATACCTATGCCAATGATCAGACTAATCCTCGTACACGAAGAATTTATTATCTTTACATACATGGGACGGGTAGGTCCACGGAGGCTTCCATGTAGTTCCGCCATCTTGAAAAACTATAATAGCAGAGAGGGACAAAAAGTACTAGGCCAACGCGTTTTCACAACGCGTTTCGTTCAGAGCCAGCGTCACGTGACTGAAGCCAGCAGAAGCGGAGGCGCAGAGCAGTGAGAGGCGCTTGTCACTGCCGCGGCAAGTTTAAAAGGCTGCACTGCACGGTTATTTATACACCGTTCATTCATACATATGCGGAGTCACAGGATGAGTCCTCGTCGTCGAAAAAGTCCAAAATAGACCGTAAAAGGAAACGTGACCGGAGATTACAAAAACAAGGGTTAATGTCGGGATAGCTAATGCAGGAGAAAGCTTTCAAAAGAGACGCTGAAGTTGCCTGCTTTCTTCTCGACAGGTAAGTCAATGTTACGGTCTTAATTACAAGCTTATTTTTCATTGCTTGGTTGTGAACTTTATTATATAGATAGTAGAACATTTATAGTTATATCTATTTATCTATTCTATTCATAGTAAGTTAAACAGGCTCTTTGATGAATAGCAGCTATTGAGTAAAGTAAGGTTAGAGAAGGCACGGATGATGATGATGATATCTAACAATGCATGTACTTCAAAAATATAACGAATAAAGGCGGCATTACTACTAACTACCATAGTTAATGTTTTTCACAGTCAGTAATTTATACTGTAACATTCTTTTTTTCGTTGATTCAAGTTTCAGTTTGTTTTAAATAACAAACCTGTTCACCCGAAGAAAAACTCGAAGTGCTATTATAAGACATCCTGTCATAGCCTTTTGGTACATAACGGCTACCGTAGATGCAACACGAATTTGAAAAAGTGAGGCGCTGGAGAGCATTATTCGTTTGAATGCAAAATACATTTCACCACTAGATGGGAGAAATTCCTACTTAGTGTCCCTTTAAATATCAACACGTTACATA
>NW_028296140.1:30000-36043 GCF_964197995.2 Scardinius erythrophthalmus
TAATCTTAAATAATTTATTTCATTTCAACAAAACCAGTTATTGTAGATGTTTCCACATGAAGTACATTTTCTAAGTTGAACTGACAAAACATTTTTTCAGTGTACATTACCTGTTGCAGTCGTCGCCGGTGAGACAGATGAAAAGGCCAAGTACAGTCTTAAGACATCTAAAAAATAATTATAAATACAAATTAATCAACATGTTTAGGACACAATTAAATATAAATAAACATAAGCTTGTACTTAAAATAATAGTTCACCCAAAAATGAAAGTTCTGTCATCATGACTTTTTCTTTCACAGAATATTGTATTGTCTAGAAATTATTATTATTCACACACATCTTTTCCACATTATGAAACTCTCAAGTCTTTTCTGTTCAAACTAACAAAAAAGCTCCATTGCAGCTCTACAGTATCTATATGAAGTATGATGTGTGTGTCATAAAGTAATTTCTCCCAAACGGATCCTAACATGCAAAAAAGCATGTGAGTGACTTGCAGAGGTGTTCTTGACCACTATTTCAAGGACAATTAGGAAGAACACAAATTAAAATCTTTTATGTAATTCAAATATTACATATTTTTTCCACAAATAGTCCTATTAAAAAATTTTATAAAAAAATCCATAATTTAATGAGGCCCCAGTTCTGCCCAGTTTCATGTGGAGTATTTGGAGATTTTTTTTCTCCTGAATTATCGCGATGTGTGAACTGTGCTAAAAAAAACGTTGCCTTATCTTCTCTAAAAAGCGTTCCGCCCATTCAGCTGACATTAACCACAATTTCAGTAAACAAACAAAAAAAAAACTATCCAGTGATTAAATGTTTTTGACACAAATATTGTGAAATGTCCTAAACTGCCGAGATAATCACACAATGTGTGCCATAGGCTACACGTCCACTAATGACGGGTCCGATACACTGTTAGACCTTACCGGGTTTTTTTTTTACAGTAAAATACTGGCAACACTGTTGCCAGTAAAATACTGTTAATTGTACAGTTCTTTACTGTAATCTAGTTTGTTTCTGTAAAAATGCACTAAATTCTAATTCAAGTTAACTAATTACACTTGCAGAAACCGACTGCCTTAAATTGACCAACTGTCATTTAAATGTATTAACTAAAATTTATAATGCATTAATAATGTGAGCAAAGTATTACTGTGAACTTCTTTCATTTGAGACCACTAAAAAACTATTGAACATAAAGAGATTTCCACTGGACCAGCAACTACACAGTCACCGCCTGTTAAATAAAGCAATATGCAGCTTATCATCAATGTTTGTAGATCTTCTCCTGGACTGAAGCACAGGCTCTACTCTTCTGCACAATGGTGACCCAAAAAAATTATTTTACAGTAAATTACTGGCAACAGTGTTGCCAGTATAAACCTGTTTTATAACTTACAGTTTATTACTGTTAAAATACATTTAGTGGGTGTGTCTTTTTTTATCTTACACTGTTAACCCTTTCAACCCCACAGGAAATCCACACTACAATGAGTAAAAGTAACATTGATGCAGTGTTGCAGTGAGATAATTAAGGGAATATGTAAGTGATTGTTGAGCATTAGTGATGAACACCTGCTGTTAAAGGGATACTCCACTTTTTTCGGAAATATGCTCATTTTACATCTCCCCCAGAGTTAAACAGTTGAGTTTTACCGTTTTAGAATCCATTCAGCCGAACTCCGGGTCTGACGGTACCACTTTTAGCATAGCTTAGCACAGATCATTGATTCTGATGAGTCCAGTAGCATTTCTTTCAAAATGACCAAAGAGTTTCAATATTTTTCCTATTTAAAACTTGACTCTTCTGTAGTTAAACCGTGTACTAAGATCGACGGAAAATGAAAAGTTGCGATTTTCTAAGCCTATATGACTAGGAACTACTCTCATTCCAGCGTAATAATCAAGGAACTGTGTGTCTGTACCATGGGTGCAGCAGGCGTAATGATATGACGCAGCGCCTGAAAATAGGTCTAATAGGTTAGACAAACTTAGTCCCGGTCACGTTGGAAGAAGTTACCGAGCTGGGGACTATTTTCAGGCGCTGCGTCATATCATTACGCCTGCTGCACTCATGGTACAGCCACATAGTTCCTTGATTATTACGCTGGAATGAGAGTAGTTCCTAGTCATATAGGCTTAGAAAATCGCAACTTTTCATTTTCCGTCGATCTTAGTACACGGTTTAACTACAGAAGAGTCAAGTTTTAAATATGAAAAATATTGAAACTCTTTGGTCATTTTGAAAGAAATGCTACTGGACTCATCAGAATCAATGATCTGTGCTAAGCTATGCTAAAAGTGGTACCGTCAGACCCGGAGTTCGGCTGAATGGATTCTAAAACGGTAAAACTCAACTGTTTAACTCTGGGGGAGATGTAAAATGAGCTTATTTCCGAAAAAAGTGGAGTATCCCTTTAACAAGCAGAATCACTGAACAAAAGAGAAACACAAGAACCGAAAATAGAGAAACACAAGAACTACAACTGACTTCCAGCCATTACACATTATTACACTTATTATTAACCAGTATGACTTTATTTCTGTCATACATCTACAGAAGTTGTTATTAAGATGTTTAATTGAAAATGTTTGTTTGAAGTTACCATTATAGAGATCAGTGATTGCTTTAGTTGGGATGTTGATGCTAAAACATTCATTTTGCTTTTGCTACTGTGTTTTTGCAAGTCACACTTGTGCGCACACAGTTTATTAATGATTGTGGTTGTAATGCTTATGGTGACAAATTCATCATATTGCTGGTTCGTTCACTAAGGAATTAATTCTTATTCATTCAGAGTTTTATGCTCGATCAAAAGTGTTATATTAGCAACACTGTGAAACTACAGCAATAAATTGCTATTACTTTTTTAACACATCATGCATAAATCAAAAATAAAGTTACACTATGTTTTAGAAACACAGAGATATCACAAGTTAGCACATTAATCTCAACAATGGTGGCAATATTATTTATTTATTTTTATTCATGCTGGGAGTTTTATATTATCCTGGAACCCAGCATGCATTGCGACATGAAACTTTTCACCATTGTTGAGATTCATATGCTGATTGTTGATATCTGTGTGTGTCTGAGCCAAGCAGGAGTAAAATAAAATTGAATGCACTATATGATTGTAATTTTTCAGAAGACATGATTAAAGAATTTTTTATTTCATTTTGTAGATACACAGATTTATGCTAAATATGACATACCCATAATTTCAATGAATATATACAGGAAAAATCTGAAAATCAGATAATCCAAGATGACTGTGACATCATCACAAAAGAATAAACACCTGATCATCTTCCTCTTGACTTTTTCTTGCCATAATATATGTGTTTTATAAACTCACTGTTACAGCAGCCAGAGAGAGATGAACGGTAAGAAGTCAAGAGACAAGACCAACTAAAGCAAATACTGATCTCCATTATGGTGACAACAAATTTTATTATTAACTAAATCTCTGTTAATTCTCAACAAGAACTTTTGTACATGTATGAAAGAAATAATCGTAAACTGGTTTGTAAACTGGTTTCACACTCAGTGTTGCTGGAAGTCAATTGTAGTTTTTGTGTTTCTCTTTTTTCTGTTCTTGTTTCTCTGTCCTTCAGTGATTCTGCTTATCAGGTGTTCATCAGTGTCTCAATTCACTCACTTCTTTTCATTCACTCTGTCAAGTGGACTATATTAGTGAACTAATGTAGGGAATAGTGAATGAGGGTATAGGGTGTGATTGGGAAAACAGCCCCTGAGTGTCGGTTTTGAGCACTGTTCATTTACAGTATATTCCTGTAGGCTACTTTTATTTTCTACGGTATATTACTGTTTTAATGGAAAATGGTACGATATTGTCAGAATTTGGCCTTTTTTACAGCAAGGGTTAACAGTGCAGATCTGATTTATTACATCAGCATACAGACAAAAAGCAAAAAACACTGTTTAGACTTACACAGAATAGCAGAGATGAGAGGATGAGTTTTTATAAAACCTGAAATATGAAGAAAAAGTCAATAAAAACACTGAAATTGTATTGGATTGAGTCTGAGAAAACTACATTCATCATACGTTCACAGTTCATAAGGTTTTTGGAGTGATGAGAGCCAACCTTTAAACACAAGAACAATACTCACCTTTATGAAAGGAAGCCATTGTCAGTTTATTTTTGTTTATCCACAAACCAGTTCAGAGGACGAGTTTCCTTTACAGATAGAGAATAAACAAATTAGCCATTGCATTGACGCATGACTTATAAAAAGCTGTTTTCTCTTAGTTTCAAACACGTGTAAAATATTCCACAGCATTTGATTTTGGATCAGAGTTCAAATTGAGAATTTTAAGTGTCAAGCACAATGCAATAAAGGATTAAACAACTTGATCAATTCCTTATATTTTATGAGGTGGCTATTGGCTAATTCGTACGAATGACCAACCCCTGACCCCGCCCCTAAACCTACCCCTGACCCGACCCTGCCCCTAAATCTGCCCCTGCCCCTAAACCAACCCCTGACCCCACCCCTAACCCCTGACCCGCCCCTAAACCTACCCCTGAGCCCCGCTTCTGAACCTACCCCTGACTCCACCCCTAAACCTAAACCTACCCCTGACCCTAACCCCTGACCCCGCCCCTAAACCAACCCCTGACCCCACCCCTAACCTGCCCCTAAACCGCCCCTAAACCTACCCATCACTGGCGTTTAAGTCAAGTCAAGTCATCTTTATTTATATAGCGCTTTTCACAATAAAGAAAAGCGCTATATTTTTGAATTTGGTTTTTTGAACCAATAAGTATAACCTCTGTCTTGTCTGGATTTAATAAAAGAAAATTGCGCGTCATCCAATCTTTTATATCTTTAACACACTCTGTCAATTTGGATAATTTAGCGTTTTCATCCGGCCGTGATGAAATATATATATTTGAGTGTCATCAGCATAACAATGGAAAATAATTCCATGTTTCCTTATAATATTTCCAAGTGGCATCATATATACTGAGAATAATAGAGGGCCTAACACAGATCCTTGCGGCACTCCATAGTTTACTGGAGTTATGATCGATATATCTCCATTTAAATAGACAAAATGGTATCCGTCAGATAGGTATGATCTGAACCAGCTTAATGCTTGTCCTTGAACACCAGTATAATTTTGTAGTCGATCTAAGAGTATTGTGTGATCTATAGTATCGAACGCAGCACTAAGATCAAGTAAAACTAGTATTGAGATACAGCCTTGGTCAGAAGCTAAGAGTAAATCATTTGTGATTTTAACGAGCGCAGTTTCAGTGCTATGATGCGGCCTGAAACCAGACTGAAACTTTTCATAGATGTCATTTTCTTGTAAGAAAGAGCCTAGTTGGGCAGACACAACTTTTTCTAGTATTTTAGACATAAAAGGAAGATTTGAAATGGGTCTATAATTTACTAGGTTATTTGGGTCTAATTGTGGTTTCTTAATGAGAGGTTTTATAACTGCCAGTTTAAATGTTCTTGGAACATGACCTAAAGATAAAGACGAGTTAATAATATTGAGGAGAGGCTCTTCCACTATAGGTAACACTTCTTTCAGTAGTTTAGTTGGTATGGGATCTAATAAACATGTTGTTGTTTTAGAGGAAGTGATAAGTTTATTTAACTCTATTTTGATGGAGGGTGATAATCGAGGCTGAGTTATAAGGCGCGATTGAGGATTGAACGTTTACAATTGTGGTTCTGATGTTTTCTATTTTCTCAGTGAAGAACTTCATGAAATCATTACGACTAAACTGTAACGGGATATTTTGTTCAGGTGACGTCTGTTTATTTGTTAGTCTAGCCACGGTGTTAAATAAAAACCTAGGATTGTTTTGGTTGTTTTCTATTAGTTTGCGGAGGTGCTCAGCCCTGCCTACTTTTAGGGCCTTTTTATAACGTGACATACTGTCTTTCCAAGCGATTCTAAAAACCTCTAAATTAGTATCTTTCCATTTACGCTCTAAATTACGGGTTTCTCTCTTTAGAACATGTGTAGTATTGTTGTACCATGGTGCTT
>NW_028296139.1:5000-12500 GCF_964197995.2 Scardinius erythrophthalmus
CCGAGCCGAGTTGGGGCTCCGTACACCAGGGGTGGGGGGGGCCCTACGGTGCTCCCCCCACGCCCGGAGTATGGAGCCCCAACTCGGCTTACTCTCGGAGATACGCCCGGTCAAAGCTGGACAGGAAGTGGCCGTATCTCGGGACCGGAAGGTCCCCGGAGCTCGGGACGGCGGAGGAGTAGGGTGCCCTCGGGGCCCCCCAGCACCCGCCGTCTCGAGCCGCTGGGACCTTCGGTTCCCGAGATAGGCCCGGTTACGCGCAAGGGACTTTTGGACAAAACGGCCCGTATCTCGGGAAGGGGAGGTCCCAGCGCCTCGCCCTTTCGGGTGTCGGGGGGTCCCTCGGGCATCTCTCGGACCCCGCCTCCCCGAGCCCCTGGGGCCTTTCCTTCCGACGCGCGCGCCGTCCTGTCGGGCCCCGTTTCTCCGGGACCCGGGGGCCCCGGAGCTCGGGGTCGGGCTCCTTGGAAGGGGCCCGCCGAGACCCTACTCTGACCCGAGTTTGGCGTCGATAGGACCCACCTTCCCCGAGTCACGGCCGTTCAAAGTCCGGGCCCCTTCTCTGCTCCCGAGTCCAAAACCCGCAGTGGGTCGGGCCCCAGGGGCTCTGGTGGCACGCCGAGGAAGGTTCGTCGTTCTGGGGACACGGTCAGGGAGCGGGCGGGACTAACCGGGACTCTCTTAAGGTAGCGGCTGAGCGGAGAACTGAGCGAATGAGGGAAAACTTCGCGAACATCTCGAAAAGCGCCCTGCGAAAAAATCTCAAACCCGGGTCGATCGTAGGTCTCGAGGGGACCTATCCAACGGGCCCACCCCCGTCCCCGAGGGCCCCGGGGTCGGGGAGCTACGGCCGGTCAAAGGCGCAGCTTTTTCGGCTCGTATCTCGGGAGCCCCTCGCTCAATCTTCCCCAAACCACCAGCCGATCGTAGGGCTGCACGGGGCCTTTCGAATGAGCCCACCCACGAGCTGAAACTCGCCGTGGCCCCGGAGATATAACCGTTCAAAGTCGGGGGGCCCCCCGCGAGCGGCGATCCGGCAGGGGGCGTCCCCGGGGCCCGCCACTCTCCCCTTCGAGCAAGGGCCCCCCTGGGACCACCTCACCCGAATTTGAGCTCTCTGGGTCTTCGCGTCGCCGAGATACGGGCGTTTTTCCTCCCATTGGCCGTGATGTCATCGGCCCCGCCTTTTTGGAGCGCGCCCGGTGGTTTTCGGCTCATATCTCCGCGAAAACTCCACCAAAACGGACCAAACCGGTACCGTTCTTTTCGTCTCGACCAGACGCTTCCGAAGAGCCCGGTGCCCGCCGGATCCGTTGAGTTTTCGCCGAGATATTTGCGTTTTTCGCCTTCGCGGCGCTGTATCTCGGGCCCCCGGGGGCCCCGAGGCCGTGGCCGGGCTCTTTGGAAAGGTCTCGTCCCGTTCTACAAACGATAAAAAATTGGCGTCGATAGGACCCACCTCGGCCGAGTTACGGCCGTTTGAATCCGTTTGCAGTGGGTTACCGTCCATCAAAACTGCGTGCGCTCTAAGGTGGGCAACCAGGCCCGACCAGAGCGCTCCATACCCGGCTTGGAGCGCCTAGCCCCGCGGTCCTGGTGGGCCTGCTGGTGCAAAGGGTGTCCTGCAAGGGAGCATTTGGGGTCTGGGAGAAACGGGGTGACCGCTTCTCCCGGGGAGTCCGGCGGCCGGCTCTGGGGGGTCCTGGAGCCGATCCTCGCTCCCCAAAACCTAAGTCCCAAATGTTGCAGTGCACTCTGAGCTCCAGGCACCCGGGAGCTCTTCGGCCAACCCAGGGAGGGTGTTTTGACCCCGGTCAGACGCAGCTCAGCCCCGCCACCCCTGGGGCTCTAGCTGGAGCCGAGACGGTCCTAAAACGGACCTTCGGGCCTGTATGGGAGAGGAGAGTGGTGGTGGTGGGACACCCCCCCCCCCCGGTCCCAATCTGAGTGACTCTGTCTGGGGACGGAAAACAGAGCGAGCTGGGCGCCCGGAGCTCTGGAAGTCCTGGAGGGAGAGGGCCTCCAGGACCAGTCCAAGCCCAGCCGGGGGCCCACTCTGGCTGGGGACGGGAAACAGAGCGAGCTGGGCGCCCGGAGCTCTGGAAGTCCTGGAGGGAGAGGGCCTCCAGGACCAGTCCAAGCCCAGCCGGGGGCCCACTGTGGCTGGGGACGGAAAACAGAGCGAGCTGGGCGCCCGGAGCTCTGGAAGTCCTGGAGGGAGAGGGCCTCCAGGACCAGTCCAAGCCCAGCCGGGGGGCCCACTCTGGCTGGGGAGGGCGGCCGCGGAAGGCCCTAGGATGGATCACTGGGAATCTTGAGCACCAGGACACCTTTCAAGGCAGTGACCCTAGCCCAGGGAGGGTGCACTCTGGCTGGGGAGAGTGAGTTCAATCTCCACCGTTGTGGTGGAGCTGTGGATATTTTGGGGAAAAAATATGACAAAGTCCATAAACGTGAGGTGGGTTCAGGGCCCCATGCCCTCAGACCTCCCTGGCCAGCCCAGGGAGGGTGCCTCCGTCCCGGGCACAGACAGGTCGGTGGGCCTACAGCCTGGAGCTCCGCCTGGAGCTAAGTCGGTCCTAAAACGGACCTTCGGGCCTGTACGGAGGAGGGGAGTGCGGTGAAGGTGAACCCCCCCTCATCAGACCGTGGTGAGCCCCGCTCAGAGTCCGCTCTGGGTGGGTATAAACTCCAGCTTACGCCACGCGCGCTGGAAGTCCTGGAGGGAGAGGGCCTGCAGGACCGTTCCAAGCCCAGACAGGGGCCACTCTGGCTGGGGATGATATCCAGATCGAGCCGAGCGCGGTGGAGCTCTGGAAGTCCTGGAGGGAGAGGGCCTCCAGGACCATTCCAAGCCCTGCCAGGGAGGGTGCGCTCTGGCTGTGGAGTGAGTTCAAACTCCGCCGTGGTGGAGCTCTGAAAAGCATGAAACCTCCAGGGGAAAAAAAGATGGGGGGGTTGATTCCCTGAAAAGTGCATCCCAGGCATGGCGCACCTCTCCTGGGCACGAATAAAGCCCAAAGCCCATGGAGAAAGTGTCTCTGGTGCCGAAATGACAAAGTCCAAAAACCTGCAGTGGGTTCAAACCTCCAGGGCCTTCAAGTCAGTGACCCAAGCCAGGGAGGGTGCGCTCTGGCTGGGGGAGTGAGTTCAGCCTCCGCCGTGGTGGAGCTCTGAAAAGCGTGAAACCTCCAGGAAAAAAAAAAAAAGAGATGGGGGGGGGTTGATTCCCTGAAAAGTGCATCCCAGGCATGGCGCACCTCTCCTGGGCACGAATAAAGCCCAAAGCCCACGGGGGAAGTGACTCTGGTGCCGAAATGACAAAGTCCAAAAACTTGCAGTGGGTTCAAACCTCCATGCTCTCAGACCTCCCTGGCCGGCCCAGGGAGGGCGGCCCGTCCTGGGCCAGAGTCAGATTTTACCGTCACCCCTGGAGCTCAGTCTGGAGCGAAGACGGTCCTAATACGGACCTTCGGGCATGTATGGAGGAGGGTGGAGCAGCCTTCCTGGGCACGAATAAAGCCCATGGAGAAAGTGACTCTGGTGCCGAAATGACAAAGTCCAAAAACTTGCAGTGGGTTCAAACCTCCATGCTCTCAGACCTCCCTGGCCGGCCCAGGGAGGGCAGCCCGTCCTGGGCCAGAGTCAGATTTGACCGCCACCCCTGGAGCTCCGTCTGGAGCGAAGACGGTCCTAAAACGGACCTTCGGGCATGTATGGAGGAGGGTGGAGCAGCCTTCCTGGGCACGAATAAAGCCCAAAGCCCATGGAGAAAGTGACTCTGGTGCCGAAATGACAAAGTCCAAAAACTTGCAGTGGGTTCAAACCTCCAGGGCCTTCAAGGCAGTGACCCAAGCCAGGGAGGGTGCGCTCTGGCTGGGGAGTGAGTTCAGCCTCCGCCGTGGTGGAGCGCTGAAAAGCATGAAACTTCCAGGAAAAAAAAGATGGGGGGGGTTGATTCCCTGAAAAGTGCATCCCAGGCATGGCGCACCTCTCCTGGGCACGAATAAAGCCCAAAGCCCATGGAGAAAGTGACTCTGGTGCCGAAATGACAAAGTCCAAAAACTTGCAGTGGGTTCAAACCTCCATGCTCTCAGACCTCCCTGGCCGGCCCAGGGAGGGCGGCCCGTCCTGGGCCAGAGTCAGATTTTACCGTCACCCCTGGAGCTCAGTCTGGAGCGAAGACGGTCCTAAAACGGACCTTCGGGCATGTATGGAGGAGGGTGGAGCAGCCTTCCTGGGCACGAATAAAGCCCAAAGCCCATGGAGAAAGTGACTCTGGTGCCGAAATGACAAAGTCCAAAAACTTGCAGTGGGTTCAAACCTCCAGGGCCTTCAAGGCAGTGACCCAAGCCAGGGAGGGTGCGCTCTGGCTGGGGAGTGAGTTCAGCCTCCGCCGTGGTGGAGCGCTGAAAAGCATGAAACTTCCAGGAAAAAAAAGATGGGGGGGTTGATTCCCTGAAAAGTGCATCCCAGGCATGGCGCACCTCTCCTGGGCACGAATAAAGCCCAAAGCCCATGGAGAAAGTGACTCTGGTGCCGAAATGACAAAGTCCAAAAACTTGCAGTGGGTTCAAACCTCCATGCTCTCAGACCTCCCTGGCCGGCCCAGGGAGGGCGGCCCGTCCTGGGCCAGAGTCAGATTTTACCGTCACCCCTGGAGCTCAGTCTGGAGCGAAGACGGTCCTAAAACGGACCTTCGGGCATGTATGGAGGAGGGTGGAGCAGCCTTCCTGGGCACGAATAAAGCCCATGGAGAAAGTGACTCTGGTGCCGAAATGACAAAGTCCAAAAACTTGCAGTGGGTTCAAACCTCCATGCTCTCAGACCTCCCTGGCCGGCCCAGGGAGGGCAGCCCGTCCTGGGCCAGAGTCAGATTTGACCGCCACCCCTGGAGCTCCGTCTGGAGCGAAGACGGTCCTAAAACGGACCTTCGGGCATGTATGGAGGAGGGTGGAGCAGCCTTCCTGGGCACGAATAAAGCCCAAAGCCCATGGAGAAAGTGACTCTGGTGCCGAAATGACAAAGTCCAAAAACTTGCAGTGGGTTCAAACCTCCAGGGCCTTCAAGGCAGTGACCCAAGCCAGGGAGGGTGCGCTCTGGCTGGGGAGTGAGTTCAGCCTCCGCCGTGGTGGAGCGCTGAAAAGCATGAAACCTCCAGGAAAAAAAAGATGGGGGGGTTGATTCCCTGAAAAGTGCATCCCAGGCATGGCGCACCTCTCCTGGGCACGAATAAAGCCCAAAGCCCACGGGGAAAGTGACTCTGGTGCCGAAATGACAAAGTCCAAAAATGTTGCGGTGGACACAAAGCTCCGTGCTCTCAGACCTCCCTGGCCGGCCCAGGGAGGGTGGCCCGTCCTGGGTCAGAGTCAGATTTCCCCGCCACCCCCGGAGCTCCGTCTGGAGCAAAGACGGTCATGAAACAGACCTTCGGGCCTATATGGAGGAGGGGAGTGCGGCCCTCATCAGACCGTCGTGAGTCCCACTCAGAGTTGCCCTGGTCGGGTATAAAGTCCAGATTACAGATCTCTGGAAGTCCTGTAGTTGGAGAGGGCCTCCAGGAGAGAGTCGGCCGGCCAGCCCAGGCAGGGGGCTCTCTGGCTGGGGAAGAGAAGAGACTTTGGTCTCTGGCAGTACGAAACCTCCAGGAAATGACAGGCCGGTTTTCCGAAAAGCTCTTCCCAGGCAGGGTGCAGCCTCCCTGGGAAACGAATCGTGCTCAAACGACCCCCCCCCCCCCCCATTGAGTCAAAATGTGAAGAAACGACCAAGTCCGTAAACGTGAGGCGGGTTCAGAGCTCCGTGCTCTCAGACCTCCCTGGCCAGCCCGTGGAGGGTGCCTCGGTCCCGGTCACAGACAGTTCGGCGCGCGCCTACCGGAGCTCCGCCTGGGGCTGAGTCGGTCCTAAAACGGACCTTCGGGCCTTTGTGGAGGAGGGAAAGAGCAGGTTGGAGGCACACACCCGACCGCCCTCATCAGACCGTCGTGAGTCCCACTCAGAGTTGCCCTGGTCGGGTATAAAGTCCAGATTACAGATCTCTGGAAGTCCTGTAGTTGGAGAGGGCCTCCAGGAGAGAGTCGGCCGGCCAGCCCAGGCAGGGGGCTCTCTGGCTGGGGAAGAGAAGAGACTTTGGTCTCTGGCAGTACGAAACCTCCAGGAAATGACAGGCCGGTTTTCCGAAAAGCCCTTCCCAGGCAGGGTGCAGCCTCCCTGGGAAACGAATCGTGCTCAAACGACCCCCCCATTGAGTCAAAATGTGAAGAAACGACCAAGTCCGTAAACGTGAGGCGGGTTCAGAGCTCCGTGCTCTCAGACCTCCCTGGCCAGCCCGGGGAGGGTGCCTCGGTCCCGGTCACAGACAGTTCGGCGCGCGCCTACCGGAGCCCCGCCTGGGGCTGAGTCGGTCCTAAAACGGACCTTCGGGGTCTCGAGGAGGAGGGGGACAACGGACACTGAACAGAGAGCCACGGTGGTCAGACCGGGTAGGGAAACGTCCTGACTCAGCCCAGAGAAGTTGCACTTGGTTGCGGGCGAGAGACTTACAGTAAACGCGGGTCTGGTTTGGACACCCAGACCCCCCCCCCCCCCCCCCCCCCCTCGGTGCCAGGGGCGTGCATACCGGTTCAACGTGTGCTGTCCCGGGCGATCTAGGGGTGAAAGACACCGGTGACAAGGTAACGGAAAACGGGCGCCTCCGGGTTGCCCGGGGCCCGGAGGAGCGCACCCTCTCCTTCGGGCCGTCACGTCACGGGGGGTGCCTGGTCGATTGGAGCTTCGGACGCGCCAGGGGACGGCCCCTGCCCGGTCGAGAGACCGCTATGGGCAGCTTGCTCCTCCCCGATTTGCGCGTCGACTCTAGACGCGGCCTCCCCCCGGGGAAAGCAGGCCGCCTCGAACCTCGGGAGACTCAGCTGGCCCGTCTGGAAAAACGGATGTCCGCAGCAGGGGCGGCCACGCGGGTGCGTCGGGAGGCTTGGACGGTTGGTGGGGTTTCCTTGGGGGCCCCCACCCCGCCAGCACGTCTTGGAGCCCAACTTCGCCCTGCGCCTCCCTCGCTTTGAAAGCACCCTTCCCGGTTACGGCCTCGATCCAGAGGCCCCCTCCTTCCACCCAGACGGGAGGGTTCCTCACGCGCGCCCTATGAGCGGCCGTGCCGCCTCGAGCCCCAGGCCCGAGCGGAGCGAGACCCGCGTGTAGGAAGCCAGCGCGTGGCGGTTCGCTCGCTCGCTCGCTCGCTCGTCCGGGTGCTCCCCTCGGTCGATCCCCGAGGTAAATCAACCATATGCTTGTCGAACGGTCGGTCTTGGGTAAATGGCGAAACGAATCCAGGGGCTTGAGACACCCCTGGAGAAAGGGCGGTGGAGCAAAGATACGGACAGAGTCCCACACGCTGCGGTTCAACCAGATTCCCACGAACACTCGACTCCTCTGGCTGGTGACCAGGGAGGGCGCCTCGGTGTCGGGCACGAGCGAATCCGTCCGCCGTGACGGAGCTCCC